>NC_057800.1:628670771-628678872 GCF_018294505.1 Triticum aestivum
GGCGGCCAGAGTCCCGCTGGGACTCGGCTTGCGCGAGGGGAGGCGGCGCCTGGCGCGCTGGGAGGCGGTGGCCTGGCCGGCTGGCTGGGCCTTTGGCCCGGCTGACCTGCGGATTTTTTTTAAATCGGTTCCGCGCGCAGAAAAAAACCAAAAGAAAACTAAACTAAACAAACTCCAAAAAAACTAAAGTAAATTTTCCCCGACTCCTAAAAATGAGCCGAACAAAATGAACTTTTCTCCGGGCCTAAAATGCAATTTTTGAAAACACGCATTTTTCCCTATCCAAATAAAAAGCAAACAAACTCCGGAAAACAAAACTTGATCTATTTATTAAATCTCATTTTTCCTAAATTGGGAAAAGTCATATTATTTCCCTCTCTCATATTTTTGACATCGGAAAAATAATTGAAGATGAAATAAATAAATCAAAAGATCCTCTTTTCAAAATTTGAGAAAACTCAAATATGAAAATGACGGAATCTCCAACTCTCTCCGAGGGTCCTTGAGTTGCGTGAAATTTCTAGGATCGACCAAAAAATGCAAGAAAATATGATATGCATGATGATCTAATGTATAACATTCCAAATTGAAAATTTTGGGATGTTACAAACCTACCCCCCTTAAGATGAATCTCGCCCTCGAGATTCGGGTTGGCTAGAAAATAGGTGAGGGTGGTCCTTGAGCAAATCTTCTTCTCTCTCCCAGGTGGCTTCATCCTCTGAGTGGTGGTTCCACTGAACTTTGCAAAACTTAATAACCTTGCTGCGGGTGACTCTGCTGACATAATCGAGAATCTTGACTGGCTTCTCCTCATATGTTAAGTCATCCTTCAACTGAATCGCTTCAAGCGGTACTGTATCTCTTAGCGGTACCTCCGCCATCTCGGCGTGACATTTCTTCAACTGAGAAACATGGAATACATCATGAACTCCTGACAGTCCCTCTGGTAATTCCAACTTATAAGCGACTTCTCCTATACGTTGCAAAATCTTATACGGTCCAACGAAATGCGGTGCTAATTTTCCCTTAACTCCAAAGCGCTTAACTCCTCGAAGTGGGGATACTCGAAGATAATCTCTGTCTCCGGTTTCGTAAACTATCTCCTTGCGTTTAGAATCTGCGTAGCTCTTCTGCCTGGACTGGGCTACCTTGAGCCTATCGCGAATCAACTTAACTTTCTGTTCAGACTCCTTAATCAAATCTGGTCCAAAGAACTGACGGTCTCCAACTTCGTCCCATGACAACGGTGTCCTGCACCTCCTTCCGTATAAAGCTTCGAAAGGTGTCATCTTCAAACTGGTTTGATAACTGTTGTTATAAGAAAACTCCGCATACGGCAGGTTATCGTCCCAACTAGATCCATAATCTAGTGCACAAGCTCTCAGCATATCTTCCAAAATCTGATTGACTCTCTCAGTCTGTCCATCCGTCTGTGGGTGAAAAGCTGTGCTGAACTCCAGTCTGGTTCCCAAAGTCTCATGCAACTGATTCCAAAACTTTGAGGTAAATTGGGTTCCTCTATCTGATACGATACTCCTCGGAACTCCATGCAAACAAATGATCCTAGTCATGTATATCTTTGCCAACTTCGCACTGGTATAAGTGGTCTTGACTGGAATGAAATGTGCTACCTTCGTCAAACGATCAACTACTACCCATATCGAGTCATAGCCTGCCTTTGTCCTGGGTAGTCCTATGATAAAATCCATGCCTATCTTATCCCACTTCCATTCGAGTATCGGCAATGGTTGTAACAATCCGGCTGGCTTCTGATGTTCTGCCTTTACTCTCTGACATACATCACAAACTGCTACATATGCTGCAATATCCTTCTTCATTCCGGTCCACCAGAATGTTTCCTTTAAATCCAAATACATCTTGGTATTTCCTGGGTGAATCAAATACGGTGAATCATGTGCCTCTTGCAGAATCAACTTCCTGATCTCCGGGTCGTTTGGCACATAAACACGGTCCTCAAACCATAGGGTATCGTGCTCATCCTCACGAAATCCTTTAGCTTTTCCTTTGCTCAGTTTCTCCTTTATAGAAGCAATCTCCTTGTTAGATTTCTGAGCCTCTCTGATTTTATCCATCAATGTTGACTGAATCTCCAATGCTGCTACATAGCCTCTCGGAACTATTTCCAAACATAGCTCACGAAGGTTTTCTGCTAACTCCTTTGGTACATCCTCTGTCATTAACGTATTGACATGGCTCTTACGGCTCAATGCGTCAGCTACTACATTAGCTTTTCCGGGATGGTAATGCAATCTCATATCATAATCCTTGATGAGCTCCAACCATCTCCTTTGTCTGAGATTCAACTCCTTCTGCATGAAAATGTACTTCAAACTCTTGTGATCCGTGTACACCTCACAATGATTTCCAATGAGGAAATGTCTCCACGTCTTCAATGCATGCACTACGGCTGCTAACTCCAAATCGTGCGTGGCATAATTCAACTCATGATGCTTCAATTGTCGTGAAGCATACGAAACAACTCTCCCTTCCTGCATAAGCACTGCTCCAAGTCCTCGACGTGAAGCGTCACAGTACACCTCATAATCCTTGGTCTGATCTGGCAAAATCAACACTGGTGAGGTAACCAAACGTTTCTTCAACTCCTGGAAACTAGCCTCACACTCCTCAGTCCAATTGAACTTGGTATCCTTTTTCAACAACTCAGTCATAGGCTTCGCAATCTTTGAAAAGTTCTCAATAAATCTCCGGTAGTATCCTGCGAGTCCAAGAAAACTCCGGATCTCTCCAACTGTCGTTGGGGCTTCCCATTCGGTTACGGTCTCAACCTTTGTGGGGTCAACTGCTATCCCTTCTACGGATATAACATGTCCAAGAAATCCAACTTCCTTTAACCAAAACTCACATTTGCTGAATTTGGCATATAACTGATGTTCCCTTAGCTTCTCCAAAACCAAACACAAATGTTCCTTATGCTCCTCTTCATTCTTTGAATAAATCAGAATATCATCGATGAACACTACGACGAACTCATCCAAAAACTCCATAAATACTTTGTTCATCAGGTTCATAAAATAGGCAGGTGCGTTAGTCAATCCAAATGACATAACGGTATACTCATACAGTCCATATCTTGTGGTGAATGCTGTCTTAGGTATGTCCTGCTCTCGAATCTTCAACAGGTGGTACCCTGATTGCAAATCGATCTTGGAAAACACTTTAGCTCCTTGCAAACGATCAAATAGATCATTAATCATTGGCAGTGGGTACTTGTTCTTGATGGTTACTTCATTTAATCCACGGTAATCAACAACCATCCTTAATGATCCATCCTTCTTCTCCACTAGAAGAACGAGTGATCCCCAAGGTGAAGAGCTTGGGCGAATGTAACCTTTCTCCAATAACTCCTTAATCTGATTCTTAATTTCTACCAAATCCTTTGCTGGCATCCGGTATGGTCTCTTTGATATTGGGCCTGTACCTGGCAATAACTCAATCAAAAACTCAATGTCTCTATCCGGTGGCATGCCTGGCAACTCTTCTGGAAATACATCAGGGTAATCCTTCACCACTGGTACTTCCTCCTGCACGACTCCCGTTAGGCAATTTACTTGTGTCCTTTGTCGCACATGCCGGGATACATACTTGATCCTTCTCCCTTCTGGTGTGGTAAGCAAAATTGACTTACTAGCACACTCAATGTTCCCTTCATACTTTGATAACCAATCCATGCCTAATATCACATCCAATCCTTGAGATTCCAATACTATTAGGTCTGAGGGAAACACATAGTTACCAATCCTTAATGGTAACCGATCACACCATCGTCTAGCCATAAACTCCGCTCCTGGTGAGCTTACTAACATGGGTGACCTAAGGGCTTGGGTTGGCAGGTTATACTTATCCACAAATCCCCTTGATATGTATGAATGCGGTGCACCACTGTCAAAAAGAACAAGTGCAGTAAATGACTTAACCAAAAACTTACCTATTACTGCATCAGGCTGAGCTTCAACCTCCTCCACATTAATGTGGTTCACCTGTCCCCTGTTGAAAGGGTTCGGCTTCTTCCCAGAGCTTCCATTGCCATTTCCATTCTGGCCTTCAGGGCATTCATTAGCATAGTGTCCGATCTTCTGGCACTTGAAACAAGTGACTTGACTCAGATCTCTCTTGGTTGGGGTTGATGGGGCGGTACGGTTCTGGCCGTTGCTTCCTCCATTCCCATTACCATTCTTGTGGCCATTATGGTTGTGCAAGCTACCTCCTCCATGGGTATGCTGAAACTGAAATCCCAGTTTAGGGGTAAAACGGGCTTCTGCTGGGCTCCAGAGTTATACTTTCCCTGTCCATACTTCCTCTTGCGGTTTTCAATCTGCTGTTGCTTCCCTTCAATCATGATGGCACGATCTACCAACTCCTGGTAGTTGTTGAAACTTGCTACCATCAACTGCATACTCAACTCATCATTCAGTCCTTCCAGGAATTTCTCCTGCTTAGTTGCATCCGTAGCAACGTCATCTGGGGCATAACGTGCTAACTTGCTAAAGTCGTCAACGTACTGGCCAACTATCCTTCCTCCTTGGCGTAAGTTGCGAAACTCACGCTTCTTCATGGCCATAGCTCCTGCTGAAACATGGGCAGTGCGGAAAGCTTGCTGAAACTGATCCCATGTGATAGTGTCAACTGGGTAGGTGGCTGTGAAATTCTCCCACCATGCTGCCGCTGGTCCGTCAAGCTGATGGGCGGCAAACTTCATTTTCTCACCATCTGTGCATCCTGCAGTGGTCAACTCCCTTCCTATCTTGTGGAGCCAATTGTCTGCTACTATCGGCTCGGTGCTACTGGAAAACACCGACAGATCCAGCCTAAGGAAACGGGCTAAGTGGTCAACAGGTGGTGGTGGTGGTGGTGGGTTGTTGTTATTGTTGTTCTGCTGGTTCTGGACTAACATCTGCATCAATTGATTCTGCTGCTGGATCAATTGAGTGAGCTCCGGTGGAAATCCATTGTCATGTCTCGGAGGCATCTGAGGGTTTAGAAAAGGCGAGATTTAAGAATAGAGTGAGGTCTAAAGAGAAAACACTACCCCAATGCACATGAGCAAATGCACACAAAATCACTTCATTCAATCAAACAAGGGCGTACAATCGATCTAGCTATCGCAAAAGTGCTCGAACTATAATGTTTACATGGGGGGAATACTACTAATATTTGGTGGTCATCTATAAATTTGAACCGGTGGAAGACTCCATGATGTCCGCTCCAGCTTCGTCTTCAAATTCGGGTTCACTTGGATCCGAATCGGTGTCATCGATGATGATGTAGTTATCTGGACATGCGACGTACTCGTCTTCCTCCTGGAATGCTAACTTCCTCTTGAGTTCTTCAATCTCCTGCTTAAGATCGCCATTGTGTCTTGCTAGAGCTACTATCTCGTCCATGTAGTCCTTGCGTGTAGCCTTCAGTTATCCTTCTAACTCGATGATCCTTGACTTCGCATTCTTCAACTCTATCATGTCATTGCACATCTGGTTCTCGTGGCGTCGAATGTGCTGGTTTAACTCCTGGATGAAAGCTGCAATGGATCTATCCTTCTTGGTGCTGACTAACTCCCATTGTTCATCTCGGCGTCCGCAAATCTGGTAGATGGTGTCCTTGAGGTCTTCTTGATAAACTTCTCCAATGCGTCCTATGGTGATATGGGCTGCCATGCTCTTTCCCAGACTCCAGGTTGGTGCATTGAAAACACTATCTATGGGCTTCGTGATTGGCGCGAATGTCCTTCCCGGAACGTGAGCTTGAATCTTCCAGCGCTCCTCTTCAGGCAGAGTGGCGTTGAAGGTCCCGGTGAAGCTTGGTAGTCCAATGTTCAGGTACTTAGTGACTTCCTTCAAGTGAAATCCAAAAGGTGTGCCTTCATTCGGTTGAGCGTACTTAATCTTCGCATCCTTCATCCTAAAAGAGTAGAAAATATGAGGAGTTAGAAAATGAGAAGAGAATGGTGATCTATGGCTTTAACTTAGTGGTCGTGTCCTACAGTCAATGTGTGCTCTGATACCATCTCTGTGGCGACCCGACCCAAATGGATCAAGTCTACTATGCTCCAGTGTCATCCCTGGATCAGTAATGCTGACACCACACAGTACTTCGATGGATTTATAGCAGAGTGGCAATCACACACTTATTACAACGATGTCTCAAAGAGAACTTATTACAATAAATATGGCTTAAGGCCATCTAGTGTCGATAACAGCGGAAGACTTGGAAGATAAATGGGTCCATCAACTCCAGCGGCATCACTGAGTATAGAACCACGACCTAAAACACCTTACTCGTCGTCTGAAAAGTCTGCAACATGAAAGTTGCAGCCCGAAACGGGTCAGCACATGGAATATGCTGGCAAGGTAACACATAGAGAGTAATGAACAGTAATGAGCTATACTATATGCATGTATGGCTGGTGGAAAGCTCTATGGTTACAGTTTTGCGTAAAGCCAATTTTTCCCTACTACAAAGGAATAAATTTATTTAACTATCATGGTAGTTGAACATCGAGAATGGTTGACAGCATTCCGATCCTAATTAAGGTGAACAATTAAAACCCAACAATATTAATTAGAGTAACATGATGAGATTCACATGATATTCAAGTACTAGATACTCAAGTTGTCCATAACCGGGGACACGGCTAATCATGATTAGTTTGTTACACTCTGCAGAGGTTTGCGCACTTTTCCCCACAAGACTCGATCGCCTCCGTTGGATTTCTCGCACTACAAGGTGTTTGAGAAACGGATGACCGAGACATAGTCTTTCAGAAGCACTAGCACCTTATGATCGGGTAGACCGTACCTCCTAATCCCCTACATCTGCTAGTCTACCACTATAAGAGTTCGCACGACTTAGTCAACTATGCCAGAGCCCATAATGGCTTGTGGCTGCACACGGAAGTTACTAGCATGAATGATCTTATGATCCCTTTGAGCCTGGGTGGCGGTCCAAAATAAAACAGGCAAGTCCTGATAGAAACCAGGTGCCTCAATCCACCCAGATGTGTGTTTAAGTTGCCACCTTAGATAAACCATTAATTAACAATACTCACATCTGTCATGGATATCACTCACCCAATCCACGTCTACTAGCATAGTATGGCATAATAAGCAAACGTAGAAGTAACTCCCAAAGGTTTCATAATAATACTGGTAATAGGTACTACCTCATCTACTTCCCATCCCACAATTTAATTAGATCCTAATCATGCAAGGTGAGAGGATTGATCTAATGCAATAAAACATGGGTTGTAGAAAAGGTATGATCAAAGTGTTACTTGCCTTGCTGATGATCCGCGAGTCCTAGGGTTTCGAAGTAACAGGTGGCACAATCCGGGTAATCTATCGCAGACAAACAACAAGCACACAATAAGTACTCATCTAATGCACAGGTAAAACTCGAAAAAGAGAACGAACCAGAAAGTTCAACTTAAGAACTCCGGTTGCAAAGAAAGAACGAACCGAACAAAGCGAACGAAAAACCAACGGCGGAAGAAAACAACTCGGTTCTAGCAAGTTGAAACTAGGTCAAATTTTACCGTAGAAAAACTGGTTTAAGTGGATTAGACGGAACGGCGGTTTCGAAACGAAACTCCAGGCGCTTGAATCACCTGATTCCGATAAACGAGCGAGAAGATAGACTAGAAAGAAGATCGGATCTGAGATCGCGATCGGAGAGAACGCAGAATAAACCCGACGAGAAAGAAACGAAGAACGGTTGAACGAACGGACGTTCATTAACCGGGAAGAATCGGTGATCACGTTCGTTGAGACGAACGGTCCGAAAGAAGAACGAAAACCGATCTAGGGTTTTCGGAAAAGAAACCTAAAAGAAACGGAAAACCGATCTAGGGTTTCGGAAGAAAACCAAAACAAAAACAAGAAAGAAAACCGGAAGAAAAGAGAAGAACCGGAACGATTTTCTAGAAGAAAACCGAACCGAGGAAGAAGAAAGAGAGGGCGCTACCTCCGGCGAGGCAAGCGAGGCGGCGGCTAGGGGCGGCGGCGGCGGCTATAGGCGGCGGCGGCTATAGGCGGCGGCGGCGCAGCTAAGGAGGAGAGGGGCGGCT
>NC_057800.1:628679060-628746791 GCF_018294505.1 Triticum aestivum
GGATTTTTTTTAAATCGGTTCCGCGCGCAAAAAAAAACAAAATAAAACTAAACTAAACGAACTCCAAAAAAACTAAAGTAAATTTTCCCCGACTCCTAAAAATGAGCCGAACAAAATGAACTTTTTTCCGGGCATAAAATGCAATTTTTGAAAACACGCATTTTTCCCTATCCAAATAAAAAGCAAACAAACTCCGGAAAACAAAACTTGATCTATTTATTAAATCTTCATTTTTCCTAAATTGGGAAATGTCATATTATTTCCCTCTCTCATATTTTTGACATCGGAAAAATAATTGAAGATGAAATAAATAAATCAAAAGATCCTCTTTTCAAAATTTGAGAAAACTCAAATATGAACATGACGAAATCTCCAACTTTCTCCGAGGGTCCTTGAGGTTGCGTGAAATTTCTAGGATCGACCAGAAAATGCAAGAAAATATGATATGCATGATGATCTAATGTATAACATTCCAAATTGAAAATTTGGGATGTTACACTGCTGCCACGGGAGGATAGGACACAAGATGTCATGCAAGTTCTTTTCCATAAGCATGTATGACTATATACGGAATACATGCCTACATTACATTGATGAATTGGAGCTAGTTCCGTGTTGCCCTAGGTTATGACTATTGCATGATGAATGACATCCAACATAATTATCCATCATTGATCCAATGCCTACGAGCTTTTCACATATTGATATTTGCTAAGTTAATTTGTCGTTGCCACTATTACAATCACTACAAAATTGCTATTGTTACTGTTACCACTGTTACCGTTACTTCCATACTACTTTGCTACTAAATATTTTGCTGTAGATATTAAGTCTTTCAGGTGTGGTTGAATTGACAACTCAACTACTAATACTCATGAATATTCTTTGGCTTCCCTTGTGTCGAATCAATAAATTTGGGTTGAATACTCTACCCTCAAATACTGTTGCGATCCCCTATACTTGTGGGTTATCAAGACCTTTTTCTGGCGCCGTTGCGAGGACCATAGCTCTATTTGCTGAGTCACTTGGGATTTATATCTATTGATCACTATGAAGAATTTGAAAGATAGCAAAACCAAGATCGTTCCCTCCAGGACGAGGGGAGGTAAGGAACTACCATCTAGCTTTGCACTTGATTCACCTTCTGTTTTGAGTAAGCTTGTGACACCACCACCTGCTATTAAGCCTGATATGTTGCAAGTAATTGATGATGCCACTTATACTATGAATGAGGCTTATGATACTAGTACTTTGCTTCATAATAGTGTGCCATTGGGTGAATTTCTTGATGAACAACTTGTTAGAGCTAAAGATGTTGAGGATGCTAAAATTCATGATATTTCTGAAACTGATGAAATTATTGAAACTGAAAACTTTGAAACACCCATTAGGCCTAGCACTTATAGATATGAATTGCCCGATATACCCGAGGGTTATGTTATGGATGGAGAGGTAGCTTGGGACTTTCTTGCTTGTAAGGATAGAGATGATCTTAAGAAATTATTATGCAAGTGGAAAGAAAAATCTTTGAATGCTAGAATGCAATATGATCCTAAGTTTTCTACTTCGCCTATCTTTGTTACTGATAAGGATTATGAATTCTCTGTCAATCCTGAGTTAATTACTTTGGTTGAATCTGATCCTTTCCATGGTTATGAATCTAAAACTGCTATGGTACATCTCACTAAATTAAATGATATAGCCACCCTATTTGCTCACGAGGAAAAAATTCGCTACTACTATATTCTTAAGTTGTTTCCTTTCACATTAAAGGGTGATGCTAAGATATGGTTTAATTCTCTTGCTCCTGGTTGTGTGTGTAGTCCCCAGGATATGATTTATTACTTCTCTGGAAAATATTTTTCTTCTCATAAGAAACAAGTTGCCTTACAGGAAATATTTATCTTTGGGTAGATTGAAGAAGAGAGTCTCCCACAAGCTTGGTGGAGGCTTCTCCAATTACTTAATGCTTTGCATGATCATCCTCTCAAGAAAAATTAAATACTTGATATCTTTTATAATGGACTAGCCGATGCTTCTAGGGACCACCTAGATAGTTGTGTTGTGTTTTCAAGGAACAAACATTTGAACAAGCTGAATTACTATTGAATAATATATTGAGTAACGATAATGATTGGACTCTTCCTGAACCACCGCCTAAGCCAACTCCGAAGAAGAGGGGTATTCTATTTCTCAGTCCTGAAGATATGCAAGAGGCAAAGAAATCTATGAAAGAGAAAGGTATTAGAGCTGAAGATGTTAAGAATTTACCACCTATTGAAGAAATACATGGTCTTGATAACCTGACACAGGTAGTGGAGGTAAATTCTCTCTATAGATTTGATGAAGGTGATATTCCTCATACCAAACTTGCTAGTCAATGCTTGGATGAATTTGATAACTTTATTGTTAAATAAGAAAACTTCAATGCATATGTTAGTAGACAATTGAAACGAAATGCTTATACGATTGAACACTTGAGTGACTATATGTTTAGAACTGTTAATGATCTCAAGGTTGTTAGTAAACATGTTTCCATGGTAAAAACTCAAGTAGGACAAGTTATCAAGGCACAAAATGATTTGCTTAATGAGATGAATAATAAAATGAATGATCATGATGTTAGAGTTATGACTATGGGAGGTAAAATGAATCAGGAAACCTTGTACCCTGAAGGCCACCCTAAGAGAATTGAGCAAGATTCTCAAAGAATTAATACTGATGCACCTAGTTCATCTAAGAAGAAAAAGAGAGATGATAGGACTTTGCATGCTTCTAGTGAACCTATTATAGACACACCTGAGAACCCAAATTATATTTCTATTTCTGACGCTGAGACACAATCACGTGATGAACATGAACCTAGTAATAATGATAATGATGATATTTAAGTTGATGCTCAACCTAGTAATGGTAATGATGTTGAGATATAACCTTCTGTTGATCTTGATAACTCACAACCTAAGAATAAAATATATGATTGTTGGGGAACGTAGTATTTTCAAAAAAATTCCTACGATCACGCAAGATCTATCTAGGTGATGCATAGCAACGAGCGGGGAGAGTGTGTCCACGTACCCTCATAGACTAAAAGCGGAAGCGTTTAGTAACGCAGTTGATGTAGTCGAACGTCTTCGCGATCTAACCGATCAAGTACCGAACGCACGACACCTCCGTGATCTACACACATTCAACTCGGTGACGTCCCTCGAACTCTTGATCCAGCTGAGGCCGAGGGAGAGTTCCGTCAGCACGACGGCGTGGTGACGGTGATGATGAAGTTACCGGCGTAGGGCTTCACCTAAGCACTACGACGATATGACCGAGGTGTAAAACTGTGGAGGGGGCACCGCACACGACTAAAAGATCAACTTGTGTGTCTTCGGGGTGCCCCCTCCCCCGTATATAAAGGAGGGAGGAGGAGGAGACCGACCTAGGAGGGGCGCGCCTATAGGGGGAGTCCAACTAGGATTCCCAATCCTAGTTGGAGTCCCCTTCCTTTTCCAAGAGGTGGAGAGAGGGAAGGAGGAGAGGGAGAAGGAAAGAGGGGGGCACCGCCCCCTCCTAGTCCAGTTCAGACCAGCCTATGGGGGGCGCGCTGCCTCCCCTTGTGGCCCTTCTCTCCTTTCCACTAAAGCCCAATAAGGCCCAATACTTCCCTCGATGAATTGCCATAACTCCCCGGTACTCCAAAAATACCCGAATCACTCGGAACCATTCCGATGTACGAATATAGCCTTCCAATATATGAATCTTTACCTCTCGACCATTTCGAGACTCCTCGTCATGTCTGTGATCTCATCCGGGCTCCAAACAAACTTCGATCATCAAATCACATAACTCATAATACAAATCTTTATCGAATAAGCGTGCGGACCCTACGGGGTCGAGAACTATGTAGACATGACCGAGACACATCTCCGGTCAATAACCAATAGTGGAACCTGGATGCTCATATTGGCTCCTACATATTCTATGAATATCTTTATCGGTCAAACCACATAACAACATACGTTGTTCCCTTTGTCATCGGTATGTTACTTGCCTGAGATTCGATCGTCGGTATCATCATACCTAGTTAAATCTCATTACTGGCAAGTCTCTTTACTCGTTCCGTAATGCATAATCCCGCAACTAACTCATTAGTCACATTGCTTGCAAGGATTATAGTGATGTGCATTATCGAGAGGGCCTAGAGATAGCTCTCCGTTACACAGAGTGACAAATCCTAATCTTGATCTATGCCAACCCAACAAACACCTTCGGAGACACCTGTAGAGCATCTTTATAATCACCCAGTTATGTTGTGATGTTTTATAGCACACAAGGTGTTCCTCCGGTATTCGGGAGTTGCATAACTAATAGTCATAGGAACATGTATAAGTCATGAAGAAAGCAGTAGCAATGAAACTGTAACAATCAAAATGCTAAGCTAACGAATGGGTCTTGTCCATCACATCATTCTCTAATGATGTGATCCCGTTTATCAAATGATAACACATGTCTATGGTTAGGAAACTTAACCATCTTTGATCAACGAGCTAGTCTAGTAGAGGCTTACTAGGGACACTTTGTTTTGTCTATGTATTCACACATGTATCAAGTTTTCGGTTAATACAATTCTAGCATGAATAATAAACATTTATCATGATATAAGGAAATATAAAATAACAACTTTATTATTGCCTCTAGGGCATATTTCCTTCAATGATAAGAGAGACTTCATTGCTAGGAAACATGGTAAAGAAAGAGAACCATGGGTTCAAAAACCCATTCCCTTTCCTCCTAAACCATCCATGAAAAAGGATGATGAAGAATTTGATCGCTTTGTTGAAATGCTTAGACCTGTCTTTTTGCGCTTGTGTTTGACCGACATACTGAAAATGTCTCCTTATGATAAGTATATGAAAGATATTGTTACTAATAAAAGAAAGACACCAGAAGCCAGAATTTCCACCATCCTTACTAATTACACATTTAAGGGTGGAATGCCAAAGTAAGTAGGAGATCCAGGAATACCAACTATACCTTGGTCCATTAAAACAAATTATGTTAAGACTGCTTTACGTGATCTTGGGGCCGATGTTAGTGTTATGCCTTTCTCTTTGTATCGTAGACTTTATTTGAATAAGTTGACACCCATTGAAATCCCTTTGCAAAGGGCCGACAAATCAACTGCTATACCCATCGGTATTTGTTAGGATGTGCCCGTCGTAGTTGCAAATGTTACTATTTTAACGGACTTTGTTATTCTTGATATACCCGAGGATGATAGTATGTCGATCATCCTTGGTGGACCCTTTTTGAATACTGCAAGGGCTATTATTGATTGCAATAAGGGAAATGTCACTTCTCATGTCAATGGTAATGAGCATACGACAATTGCTATTAGAAGCAACCTCAAGGGAATAGTATCATTTATATTGGAGAAATTCTGGCAATTGCTATTAGAAGTTTTAAATTCCCTATTCCTAAGGTTAAAAAGAAATATGATATTCTTATTGTTGGGGACATACATATCCCCGTTGAGGTAACCTAGTGTTATACGGAGATTCTCCGGTTTCATGTCATTTGGAAGACGTTTGTTAATAAGACTTGATCAACCTTGTTAATGGATTCCTTTTGACGAGCATGCGTTGGATGAATTTAGTAAACACAAATTTTTGTACCCACTTTTTACTTTCTGTTATTTAGAATAAATAAAGAAGAAATGCTATTATTTTTCTGTTTTCTAAATTATCCATGCAATAAAAAATGACCAGAAAATAAGAGTTCTCCAAATCCCCTGAAAATTTAGGATGATTTTTTGTGCAATATTTAAGAATTTTTGGCACTAAACACACATCAAGGGGGTGCACCAGTGGGCCACAAGCCTATAGGGCACGCCTAGGTGGCTTGTAGGTCCCTCAAGGCCCCCCTCACATATTCTGGCCACCCATCCGCTTCGTCCTCCACCAGAAAAATCACACCATTGCTCAAACCTGTGTTCTTGCTCAGTTTACTGCCATTTTGGATCTCCATGCTCGTAGCTCAATTTGCAAAACTGTTTTGGGGGATTGATCATCGGTATGTGACTCCTCCAATGGTCTAAATAGTTTTTGTTCTAGTACTTTATATATTGCAAATTTTTGCTGCTATGGTGTCCATGTTATTGAGCTTGCATGTCAAATTTATATGGTCCAAAGTAGTTTTGTTGCATGATATAGCCTCTAGACACTTGTAGGAGTAGTTGCTATTAATTTTGTTGAGTTTTGTTCACTTTTATTTGAGTCACTAAATTTTTTAGAAATTTTTCAGAGGGATAAAATGTTCAGGAGAATGTACCAAGGTGGTTCCTCAAAGAAGAAAGCTCCAAGGCTCACGATACGTGAGCCAGACCTTGAACCACTAAGGGAAGCTCTAGTGTGGCCTTGCGAATGGCCATCGGATCATTTCATGACTCATGCAGGTTTTAAAGAAGAGTTTGATATGTACGTAGTTAACGCAGGCTTGACGGGCTTCGTGTCATATAGGTGCTTGCAGTATTACAATCTTACTAATTCCTTTGTGCGAAGATTTGAGTATTCAGGCCATCGCAATACACATTCTGTTTTATTTGATCTTTATGATAAATCATTTCATTTGGACCTCAAAGAATTTAATGAAGCATGCAAAATTCCGCAATGGGGCATTTATACTGAACCTAATAAATCCAATTGCAAAGAATTCCTTGCTAACATCACTGTGGGAGAAACTAGAACTATAACACGGGCTGCTATAGGGAGTATTCACTTTCCTGCTATACACTATTTTGCTCTCTTTATAGGAAGATGCATTAATGGTAAACATGACCAAAGCCACCTTTGTGCCTCTGATTTGAGTGTCCTCAAGAATGTAGTATTGAACGATAGACGATATAACTTGGGGGCTATTATTGCATGTCGATTAGACATAATAATGCGAAAGATGGAGATTTCTTTGGTGGAATTTACGCCACTCGTTTAGCTAATCATCTTGGCATACCCATAAGAGAAAATGATATTAAATTGCCACCTGTTTTTTCTTGATTATGATGCTATGGAGCGTTACCAGTTTCTTGAGAGGGGCGAATTGCCTTTTCGGTAGAAACTAATCTTTGACAGGCGCCGCGTCATCAATGTTACACTTTCCTGTCCTGCTTTCTTTAACTTTCAGGTAAAACAGATATTTCATACTTAGAGAGGAGGCAGATGAGTACGAAAGAGCGAGGGAGACCGCTCGCCTTAATGAGCCAGCTCACCAAGCGATAGCGACTGCGATTCAATACTACCCGAACTACGATTTTTATCTAGGCCAGTCGTGGCCATAGACCAACTTAGGCCAAAAGCCTAAGCTTGGGGGGGGGGGGGTACATATTTCTCACCGACATTACATTCATGCATCAAACCTTCATTCTAGTTGTCGGTATTCATACTCTTTCATTGTATCATCCATGTTATTTTATTTTTCTTGCTACTTTGATAAAAACCATAAAAACCAAAAATATTTCTCATTTCTTTTTAGTTTTTATTTCTAGTTTAATTAGTAGTAATATTAAAAGAAAACCCCAAAAATTTCTCGTTCTTCTTTTTCTTATGGGGAGCTTTCCCGTGTAAATAGTTTTTCTCATTTCCGTTTGACTTCTTCAGAAAAACAAAAACTCCAAAATTATTTCACTGTGTTTCTTTGAAATTCTTTTCTCTTCCTTGGGTCGTAAGGAGGAGACTATGATGAAAATTTTGAGTGGCTCTCATATGCATTATTGTTGATGTAACAAAGAGCCCATATTACCTTGTCTTCTACTTTGAATGACTGTTTGAAGATTCCAGCTTAGTCCAATGCATGTGCACTCTTATTATTATTCACATCATTCGGTCGTGGAAGTGAAAGGCAATAATGATGATATTTGATGAAATGATTGAGATGAAGAAAAGTTGGTACGAACTCGACCTATTTTGTTTTTGTAAATATGATTAGCTCACCATTCCCGATCCAGCCCATTATGAATGAAACATGCGCACAATGAAAATTAGAGATTACAATTACTCATGCCATGCTTAATTCGATAGGAGTGTATAATGGTTTGTCTTGAGTGTCAACATGCATTTTAAAATGGTTATGATGTAGTATGATAGGATGGTATCCTCTTCTGAATGATTTAAGTGGCTTGACTTGGCACATGTTCAGGCGTGTAGTTGAATCAAAAGCAGCATAGCCTCCATGATAATTGTGTTCATGGTGATTTATATCCTACTTATGCTTGCATCAATTTTGATTAACCTCAATGCATATTTATGTCCGTTGTCGCTCTCTAGTTGTTGCTCCTTAACATTTTGCTAGCCTTCACTTGTACTAAGCAGGAATACTGCTTGTGCATCCACTTCCTTAAACCCAAAGTTGTTCCATATGAGTCCACCATACCTACCTATATGCGGTATTTATCTGCCGTTCCAAGTAAATTTGAATGTGCCAAACTCTAAACCTTCAAATAATAATCTATTTTGTATGATCGAATCGCCCATGTAGAGATTAGGGGATCTCAGTATCTTCCATGCTAGGTGGGTTATTCTCACGATGAGTATTTATTCTCTTTTCATTCACAAGAAAGTGGCTGGTAATCGGGATGCCCAGTCCTATGATCAAAGATCAAAGTCAAAATTTCAAATAATTAAACAAAACTCCCCTAGGATTGTTGTTGGTATGGACGGCACCCGTGGATTCGACTAGCCTGGAGTGTGATTGTTGGTGGAGGGGGAGTAAAAACTTTACCATTCTGTTTGGGAACCACCTATAATGTGTCTAGCATGGAATAGAGTGAGATCTCTTGGTTGTTATGTTAACAATGAAAGCATACCGCTCAAAATTATACTCATCTCTGTTTTAAAAGCTTCGAGCTCTGGCACCTCTGCAAATCCCTGCTTCCTTCTGTGAAGGGCCTACCTATTTACTTTTATTGTTGAGCTGTCATCCTCATATAAAAAGCACCAGCTGGAGAGCACTTTTGTCATTTATATGTCTTGATTTTATTCAGTATTGAGTATGATTGTGATTGGATCTCTTTTGCCATGAATTACAATGTCCAGTCAGTCCTTGATCTTCAGGGGTGCTCTGCAATTATGTTTTGTGGTCTCAAAAAGGGCTAGCGAGATACCATTATGTCATATTATATCATGATTGTTTTGAAAAAGTGTTGTCATCCGAGATATCTTATTATTGCTCGCTAGTTGCTTATGTCATTGATATGAATAAACGCGAGACCTAAGTGTTATTGTGAATATGGTTAATTCATAATCTTTGGTGAAAACATGAATATTGGCTACATATATTTGCAACAACAGGAACAAACAGAGTTTGTAAAAAAAATTCTTTGTCACTTTCAGTTTGTCAACTGAATTGCTTGAGGACAAGAAATGGGTTAATCTTGGGGGAGTTGATACGTCTCCATCACATCTACTTTTCCAAACTCTTTTGCCCTTGTTTTGGACTCTAATTTGCATGATTTGAATGGAACTAACCCGGACTGACGCTATTTTCAGCAAAATTGCTATGGTGTTATTTTTGTGCAGAAATCAAGGTTCTCGGATTGACCTAAAAATTTACAGAGAATTTTTGTGGAATATACAAAAAATACTGGCGGAAAAAGATACTAGTGGGGGGCCACCCAGAGCCCACAAGCCCTGGGGCACGCCCACCCCCAGGGCGTGCCTCCTAGGCTTGTGGGTCCCCTGGACCTCCTCCGACCCAAATCTCAACTCTACATATACCTATTTGTGGAGAAAAAAAATCAAAGAGAAGGATTCATCACATTTTACGATACGGAGCCGCCGTCGCCTCCTATTCTTCATCGTAAGGGTTGATCTAGAGTCTGTTTTGGGCTCCGGAGAGGGGAATCCATAGCCATCATCATCATCAACCTTCCTCCATCGCCAGTTCCATGATGCTCACCGTCGGGAGTGAGTATTTCCTTCGTACGCTTGCTGGACGGTGATGGGTTGGATGAGATTTATCATGTAATAGAGTTAATTTTGTTAGGGCTTGATCCCTAGTACCCACTATGTTCTGAGATTGATGTTGCTATGAATTTGCTATGCTCAATGCTTGTCACTAGGGCTCGAGTGCCATGATTTTAGATCTGAACCTATTGTGTTTTCATGAATATATATATGAGTTCTTGATCCTATCTTGCAAGTTGTAGACACCTATTACGTGTTATGATCCACATACCCCAAGGTGACAATAATTGGGTTTCTTTCCAGTTCTTAGCGTACTTTGAGGAGTTCATATATTGACTAAGTGCTAATGCTTTGTTCCTGTTCTCTATTAAAAGGAGGCCTTAATATCCCTTAGATTCCGTATGGATCCCACTGGCACGGGAGGGTAGGAGAAAAGATGACATGCAAGTTCTTTTCCATAAGCATGTATGACTATAAACGGAATACATGCCTAGATTACATTGATGAGTTGGAGCTAGTTCTGTGTCGCCCTAGGTTATAAGTGTTGCATGATGAATGACATCCGACATAATTATCCATCACTAATCCAGTGCCTATGAGCTTTTCACGAATTGATCTTTGCTAAGTTACTTTGTCGTTGCCACTGTTACAATCACTACAAAATTCCTAGTATTACTGTTACCACTGTTACCGTTACTTCCATACTACATTGCTACTAAATATTTTTCTACAGATATTAGGTCTTTCAGGTGTGGTTGAATTGACAACTCAACTGCTAATACTCGTGAGTATTCTTTGGCTCCCCTTGTGTCGAATCAATACATTTGGGTTGAATACTCTACCCTTGAAAACTGTTGCGATCCCCTATACTTGTGGGTTATCATGGGTTCAATCTTTCGATTTCCTCACCCAGTGACAACAGGGGTAGCTCCAAGGCAGTGGGTTTTTTTCTAGTGCGCAAGAGATTCTTCATATGTGATGCCTTCAAATGTTGCTTCCATCTTTGGAGTGGAGGAGGCCCCAATGTATGAGGAAAGATCATGGTATGCGGAACAGGACACTGAATGGACCACAGTCTCATATAAAAAAGGTACATGTCGCCGACCTTTGATCCCTATCAATAATGTGTTAAATAGAGTTACATATAATCTTCGAGCATCTAACCAGAGTGCCACTCCTCACATGGCAAACATATTGACTGATGCAAATTCTATGCCAATTGGTACTAGATATCATGTCAACAATGATCGGATTTCTCGCAACGTATCTGCATGCCCGCAACAAGCACTAAAAAAAGATACATCCGTGACATTTTGGGTCGAACGAAATTTTTTCTGGCATGCTTATGATACTTCTATGACAATAATTGTGACAAAAGCATGTATCATCATAGATGTGGTGGGCTCCTTATTCTATGACAAAAAATCATGACAGAAAATGGGCTTTTCATCTTGGGTGGGCTGGGGACGCACCTGCATGACATTCTTTGTGTCGTCCATGACAGAAAAAAATCATGGTAGAAGCAAGAGCGAGGAAAATTTCGGGGAGTTCCTGGTTACGGTGGGTGGTCGGGGCCGAGTGATGCACGGTGGGATTGTGTGTTTCTCTCGTACACATACGCACGTGTGCGTGAGGCATTGGGCTCTAACTGAACCCGGGCGAGGTGTTCGCTTAATGAACATGAGCGATTGCACTGGCTATGCTACTGAACTCGAGCGATTGCACTGGCTACTCTACTAAACCCGAGCGATCGAACCCTTCCTTGGCTGTTAACTGAACCTGATCGAGCGATTCCTTCACTACTGCTGCTAACTGAAACTGATCGAACTTGCTTCCTCTTGATGAATAGTGACCATTGTTGGCGGTTGGATGAACAGTTCCTGGTGCGGGTTGGATGAACAGGACCCCATGGTAGTAGAGGCTGTTGCCGCTGGATGAACGGGACCCTGATCAAGAGGAGGCCCCCACACACCATCCGATCGAGCCGGTTGGGTGTGGATGCATGAAGAAGACCCCATGGAGGGCTGGTTGAACAGTAGCCGATGGAGGGTGGATAAATAGGACCCCGTGGAGGGCTGGTTGAACAGTAGCCGGTGGAGGCGACTTCGTGGATGAACAGTAGCTGGTGGAGGTAGGAGGAAGTCAATGGTGAATGAATAGTAGCAGCTGGAGGTTGGAGGAAGTCGACGATGGATGAGCAATAGGCCGTTGAGTCCCGTTTTGCGATACGCCACACCCCTCCCAATGAACAGGGCCCCGTTTCGACCGTAGGCGCTCCAACAAAGTCTGTTTCCTCCGTTTTGCGGTATGCCACACCCCTCTTGATCAACAGGACCCCGTTTCGACCGTAGGCACTCAAACAGAAGTCCGTTTCCTCTATTTTGTGGTATGCCAGACCCTTCCCGATGAACAGGACCCCGTTTCGACCATACGTGGTCGAACAGAAGGCCATTTCCTTTGTTTTGTGGTACGCTAGACCTCGTTTTGGCTATTCCGTCCAAGAAGGTTGGCTCCCGATGAACACGTGACGCTGTTTACTTTGTTCTGACCCAGCCGGTTGGCTGCCGATGAACATGACGGCATCACTGTATGCGTTATAGACCCTGCCAGTATGTACGTAGGTAGTTGTATTTACTATCTTGCAGTATGGTTGTACGTACGTGTACACGATATAGACGGGATTGCGTGCCATGCTATGTCGGCGCCTCTACTTCAACACGTGTGGCTCCTTACTCAGCAACGGTACGTCGCTGCAGAAAGACCGTTCGACCGCTATGTACATACACGTTGGCGACCAGACAAATAACACTACCTTCGCTTCAACCTGGTGGGTCCCATCTGACAGGGGGTAAGAAGGCACTTCCTTCCATGCGAAGTAAAGCCGGTGGGTCCCAGCTGTCAGGGGGGACGCTTTTTCGTGAAATACAGAGGCCCTTTCGGTGGGTCTGAGCTGTCAGGTGCAGGAATCATTATTTTACGTGTAATAAGGAGGAACTTCCTTGCGTACAGCCATGGACCCAGCTGTCAGCCTCTCCACGTACAATCCTCTTCTGATGGCTGTCGTTCGTTGATCGTGTTGACCACACTGCGCGGACAACACCCAGGCGGTGGACGACGATGTGTCAAGGAATGATGCAGAGCCTGGGAACACGCAGAGGGTAGTACGAGGGTTGACTGGTTAAGTTGCGCTGTGAGGCTGCCGTCGCCGCAGAATAACAGGGTGTGTGGGTGAGTAGAGGTATGGCCTGGCCAGAGGTATGAGTAGAGTGGGGCGGTGAGGCCTACGTGGCAGCACAACCGGCCACTGGAGGCAGGAGCAGGAGGTCCCGCCGGCGCTAGTATGGGCGGCTGGTGCAAGAAGATTAGAAATTGAAGAAGCGGCAAGACCGTTTGATTAAAATCCAACAGTCACTGCTACTAGAATCATTTGTTGACTAAGTTGACAAAGGTCTGCGTACGTGTCAAATTAGTAGGCCCACAGGTCAGCCTCCATACCGGTGCGCCCCAGATGTCAGTGGGATGAATCATTTTTTGTGTAATAAGGAGGCAGTTGCTTGCGTGCGGCCATGGACCATGGGGGTCCCTACTGTCAGCCACTCCACGCACATCCCTATTCCGATGGCTGTCGTTTGTTGAATGTTGACCACATTGAGCATGCCGCGCCTAGAGCACCAACGCGGTGGACAACGGTGAGGCTTAGGCATGGAATGATCCGGAGCCAGCAAAGACACAGTAGTGGATGCCCACACTAAGGAGAGTATGACGGTTGACTGGTTCGGTTGTGGCGTGAGGCTACCGTCACTGGAGAATAACAGGAGGTGCAGATGAGTAGAGGGATGGCCAGGCCAGCGGAGGGAGTAGGGTGGGCCGGTGAAGCCTGTGCGGCATCACAGCCAACCACAAGAGGAGGGCGCAGGCAGTCCCGTCGGCACTGGTTTAGGCGACTGGAGCAGGAAGATCAGAGATTGAAGAAGCACGTCGGCCATTGGATGGACATCCAACAGTCATTGCTGCTAGAATCTTGTGTTGACTATAAGTTGACAAAGCCTGACGTAAACAAGTCAGCCTCAAAATCTGTGGCGTGTACAGCCCATTTGCTATTATTTTATAATTTACAACCCATTTGCTAATTAATATGGAATTTATTGCAGCATATTTTCCATTTTTTGAATTGTTGCCCATTTTCTGGTCAGTACTATGGTTAAAAGTTTGAACTAAAAAATATGCAAAATTTTGCATATTTTTGTTGGGGAACAAAATATTTTTAATCCAAAAATTAGTAGCCATACTAAAACTAATTTAAAAATAGACTAATACTATGTTATGTTAAAATCTAATGAAATATAAAATATCAGTGAAGAACAAAAACAAAAATGAAACTAATTGCCCATTTGCTATTTTTTGGAATTTGCAAACCCTTTCATATTACATTTAAGATTTACTGCCCATACTCTCTGGCCAGGCCGGAATGCATCCCTCCTCGTCTTGAAATATTTGTAGCCAAGTAAGTTGGAGAAAACAAATAGGCCTAGCTTGGGTATTCTTCAAAAAGAAATAGTGGGATGCCTATTTTCCCAAAGAAAAAACTGTTGGGCTGGTCATATTGTTAGATGGGCCACAGGGACTGCACAACCCAATTTATAGCCTGCTCCTCTGAACAAATCCTCAAAAAAGCATTGTACAATCTTGTTATTAATTAACTATACATTGACAATGATGTGGGTCCTAGATATTAGAAGGGTGGATTGGAGTAAAAAACAAGGGGTGCATCTGAGTAGTAAAGAGGCGGTTTCTTTTGTTCGGGAGTGGACCTGGTGGGTCCGTACATTTGTACTCACAACTACAGTCCTCTCCCGATTCACTATGTTGATAGGGCCGGACAGTGGCACCACTGCGAGCACACCAAGGTGGAGGACGATGGCAAGGCCCCGAACGGGAATGAACAGGACCCAGGGAACATGCGGCAGTATGGCCATAAGCGGAGGGGAGTAGGAGGGTTCACTGGTTCTGGTGCGGGGTAGGTTGTCGTTGCCGGAGATGAATAGGATGTTGGGGGGAGTAAAGGGAGGCCTGGCCAGCATTTCAGGGTACGACAGGGCGGCGATGCGTGCACAATAGCACAGCCAGCCGTAGAAGGCGGGGACAGGCGCTCCCACCGGTGCAAGTTTTGTTTTGGCGGCTGGACCGGTCAGACCCAAAAACTCATTATGCTGGATTATAAGAATTAATTTTATATGGCTAAAACTTATTGTAAAATGTCGCAGAGCACCTTTTTCAAATGCTTTGAAATGTTTTATGTACTTTTGGAATAGTCCAGAGAGGTAACATAAAATATCTTAGAGTGTTTTGACACTGTTTTTGAAACTGTTTTGAATTTTAAAAGTAGTGGCAAAGATAAAATAAAAACAAACAGAACAAAAAAACAGAAAGAGAGGGAAGGAGTTTACCTGGGCTTCTTACCTGTAGCAGAGCCGGCCCAGCACTATTGGCCCAGCCCAGCAGGCGCCCCCACCGTGTTCAACCTCCTGCCAGTAGGCAGGAGGGCGTGTGCTCACCGCGCGCCGGCACGCGCCGGCCACCTCCTGCCTCCCTGCCGTCTCCCCATTGCCCTGGCGTTGCCATGCACCCCCCAAGACCCCTCTCTCCTCCCTCTCAGTCTCCCCCTTCTCCCCCCTCCTCTGGTCCCTCTCCACCTCGCACCCAAGCGCAGCGTAGCGCGCCGCCGAGCACCACCGCAGCCACCGACCAGTCCAGAGGGTCCGCAACGTCGCCCTCATCACCTACGCAGAGCCAAGCTATGCCGGATGCCCTGCATCGCCGGCTACCTTGTCTTCTTCTACCTCGGGCACCCGAGATCGCCATCGACAATTGGCTCTGTCCAGACCGTCCCCGGCCGTGCTGTCTGCTCCAGGAGACTCGCCGTGAGCCCCTCTTCCTTCCCCTCTTCTCTCGTGCTCGCACTCGTCCCCTAGCTCCATTTCCCACCGCGGCCGAGAGCATCTCGCCGCCGTCCATGGCGTAGCCGTGGCCACAGCCGTGCAAGCTCACAACGGAGCGCGTCACCATGCTCAGGAAGCCCCCAGGAGCCTAACGCACACACTCACTCGCTCCGACATGCACCGTAGCACCAGCCCCGCAATCACCCGAACTCCGGCGCCGCCCCGAGCTCGTTTCCGACGAGCTCCGGCCGTCCCCGCTGCCGTCACATGCAACACTGGATGCGGGTGAGCTCCAGCACCCCATAGATGGCCTTGGCCGCCCGTTTTGTCGCTGGAGACGCAAACCCGAGGCTCGCCGCCGCGACTGGTCTCGCCGGCGTCAAGTCGCCGGCAGGTTTGACCCCCGCTGACCGAGTTGACCTGGGTGGGCCCTGTTTGACCCACTGGTCTATGACATGCGGGCCCCACCCGACTAATTAATCTAGTTTAGGTTTAAATTTAATTAGTTTAACCTAGGTTAGTGCTAATTAAACTAGGTTAGTTTAGTTAGACACTGACCAGTGGACCCCACTGTCAGGTTTGACCCAGACCAGCTCCTGTTGACCAGTTGACGTCATGCTTACGCTTTGCTGACGCAGTTAATCATTTTCTGGATTAAAAATAATTCAGAAAATTCCAGAAATTAGTATAAACTTCTAAAATTCATAGAAATTCAACCGTAACTCCAAATGAAATAAATTATATATAAAAATGATCAGAAAAATCCAAGGAATCTGAATATGGCATTTTCATGCATGTTGGAACAACTTAACCTCACTGTCTAGTCCAAAACATGATAATGCACTATTTGAATTCATAGCTTGAATTTGAATTTGAACCTAGTGTTCAAACCAACTCCATTTAACTTGTTGCTAGTTACATTAGCTCAATCAACAACATATTGCCATGTCATGATCATGCATCATATTGTTGCATCACATTGATTGTGTTCTTCCTTGTTTGTCGGTAAATGTCTCCTCTCGGTAGACGCTGCTCCGACGCTGTGATCGTTGACACTGATGAAGACTCAATGTTATCTTCAGAAGTGCCAGGCAAGCAAAACCCCCTTGCTCATTCCGATACAATCCCACTCTCTCGCTCTTGCTTTCTTTTACTGCATTAGGACAACAACGAATCATCTGTTACTTGCTGCGGTAGTTGAACCCCTTATCCTCTGCATGACCTTTCATTGCCACAGTAAATAGATGAAACCCACTAGCATGAGTAGGAGTTGTTTGAGCCCTGATGTGCCTACTCATTCATGCTTGTTTGTCATGCCTGCTATTGCATAGAGTCGTGTCAGGTCTGGTTCATCGGGGATGAATCGGAGGTGTGTGAACATGTCCTACTGTGTGTGAGCTAAGTGTGTGAACACGATTTGGTAAAGGTAGCGGTGAGAGGCCATGTAGGAGTACATGGTGGGTTGTCTCATTAAAACCGTCCTCAGGAACTGAGTTCTGTGTTTGTGATCCATGAAATAGCTACTACCACACGTCGGGCCCTGAAATATGACCCCGCTCGACTTACTGACCCCTCTCGTCCTCTGTCCAGGAGTTGCAACTAGTTTCTGGTGTTTATAGGATATGTGTTGGCGGCCGTGCGTAGCGCTAACCCTAGGGGTGGGCTATGATGTGGTAGATACACCGTGGCATGGTGTACCGGGCGCCCATTAGGCGTCTCGGGAACCCTGCACACATCATTTGGGGTTGTGAGCGAAACTCCGGCCGGATCTCCTCACGGATGGAACCCGAATAGGCGATAAACCTGGACTAGAGACTTGTGTGGTTAGTCAGGTCGTGGTCTACACCCACGTCGGCTTTCGCTTGAAGTATGCCGAGCACATGTCGTGTGCAGACGCTAAGTGGTGGAAACATGTGTGACGAAGTACACCCCTGCAGGGTTATAAATAATCTATAAGAATAGCCGTGTCCGCGGTAAAGGACTTCTGGGTTGCCTATAACAGTTCATAGACAAGTGAAAGTGGATACTCTAAAACTCGCAAGATAAGTGTGAGTGCTATGGATGGCCTTCTCGTAGGGAGACGGGAGCGGATCCATAGTGGTGTCTTGAATGGCAAATATGTGGACTCGTGTGCGCCACCTCAAGAGTTACTTGCAGTCGTAGTTTAAGATAGCCACCGAGTCAAAGCTGGCTTGCTGCAGTTAAACTCCACCACCCCGCCTGTTGATATCGATGCATATGTAGCTAGTTCTGATGTAAGTCTTGCTGAGTACCTTTGTACTCACGTTTTCTTAATTTACGTTTTGCAGAGAGACGTCAGTCTTGCTAGTGGTTCCGTGTGGACTTCAACGTTTAGCTTGATACCTCAGCTACGATCTTGTGCCCTCGGCAGGATCTGGTAGATAGTCAGGCTTCTTAGCCTTTTCCATTTGTAGATGTCTGTACTCAGACATGTTAAGCTTCCGCTTGTGCCTGTTTTGTATGCTATGATTGTTGGGTCATGAGACCCATGTTTGTAATATCTCGCTCCTCGGAGCCTAATGAATAAATACTTGAGTTGTAGAGTTATGTTGTGATGCCATGTTGTATTTACACATATCGAGCATATTGTGTGTATGATTGAAATTCTTGGTATGTGTGGGATCTGACAATCTAGTTGTTTATCCTTGGCAGCCTCTCTTACGGGGAAATGTAGTCTAGTGCTTCCATGAGCCATAGTAGTCCGCTACAACCCGGTTCACCGGAGTCCTGTTAGCCCAGCACTACTGCTCAGGACACTTGACTGGCCGGCATGTGTTTCACTTCGTTCCCGTGTCTGTCCCTTCGGGGAAATGTCACGCGGTGACATCCGGAGTCCTGTTAGCCCAGTGCTACAGCCCGGATTCACACGCTGCTGACCGACATGCTCGATGTGATTCATGTATGCCTGTTCCCATAGGTTGGTGCCACTTTGGGTTCACGACTAGCCATGTCGGCCCGGGTTCCCTGTCATATGGATGCTAGCGACACTATCATATACGTGAGCCAAAAGGCGCAAACGGTCCCGAGCCATGGTAAAGCGACACCCGTGGGAATACCGTGCGTGAGGCCGCAAAGTGATATGAGGTGTTACCGGCTAGATCGATGTGACTTGGAATCGGGGTCCCGACAGTGTCTACGTGGTGTTTGGAATTATATGCAAACTAGCAAGATGCCCATGCATTGCATAGAACATCAAGATGTATTTTTTTACAAAACACTTGTTGTGATTAACCCATGCACGAGTAATCCAATGTGTAAAAACTAATGATATCTCGAGAATTTCATCGAAAAATGGTATCTTGAGAATTTCATCAAAAAAATGATATCTCAAGAAAGATGAGAGATAAGGTGAGGAGGAGTGGGGCATGGTGTTGATTGGTGGTCGGACTTATGGGGATGGACAACGTCGGCAGCGGCCACCACGCCAGATTGTTCCAGAGGCTTCATTTTTTAATTACTCAACAATGGAGGTGTGGGAGATAATGATGAATGAGAGCGGTGGGCGTATCCTTTTGCAAAATATTGCCATAGTTTGCTTTCTATCCGTCAGATATAGATCGAATGGTCTATATTTCAAGATGGCAGGCACACCATCATCACCAACTCGGTCTTTTATCTCTACTAGCAAGATGCCCATGCGTTGCACGGAACATCAAGATGCATTTGTATGAGTAGTTGATCTTGTGGGAGAAAAGGATTAACGAGGGAAGGCCTTATTTGCAAATGTGGAGAGGGGTGTGGGTATCTTTTCGCAAAATTGCCATAGTTTCCTTCCTATCCGTTAGATATAAGTCGGATGACATATATTGCAGGATGACAGGTACAACATCATCACCAACTCTGTTTTTTATAAGAGTAGAGACTAGCAAGATGCCCGTGCGTTACAGGGAACATCAAGATGCATTTGTATGAGTAGTTTATCTTGTGGGAGAAAAGGCTGAACGAGGGAAGGCCTTATTTGCAAATGTGGAGAGGGGTGTGGGTACCTTTTTGTGTGTCACAAAAAATTATATCATTGAAAACTATGTTGAAATACGAATCCAACGATATAGTTTTTGGTGACATGCACTAACATTTTTTAGTTAAATCTTCAGTCAAATTACATGGGGTACTAATAAACCACGACGGAGGTAGTACTAGTGTATAGGGCGGCGCTGCACGAGAGTCTCACCTCGCTCGTGATGCGGCAGTAAAGCTATCATATCACAAAACCCCACCACTCCCAGTAATAAGTGGCCTGGTAAAATAAATGGGCAAGCAACCATCACATCCCTCTGTCTTTTTTCCATTTGATCTCTCTGCATTTACTTTGTCTGGTTCAACTCGCACACTCGATCCCTAGCTACTACTTCTAGTATCCCTAGCTACTACTCCTAGGGTGAGTTCTTTTGGCGGCTGAAAAAAATAAGCCGTCTTTTCCCCAGCTTTTCCCATAAGCCGCCTCAGTTATTCATGTGGGCTTCTAGTACTCCTAGTAGTAGTACTAATCTAGAAGCCTAAAATAACTGGCCCCTAGTACTCCTACTAGTAGTACTCAGGTTGGAATTCCTTCCCCCTCCCCCGTATCGATCAAATCATCGATGCCACCGCAGGACACGATTCGTTGTGTTTCCTCAACGCATACTCCGGTTACCATAAAATCAAGATGGCAGAATCAGATCAAGCCGCAAACAGCATTCATCACACCATACGGCCCATTCTGCTTCAACACAATGCCCTTCGGGCTGAAAAACGCCGGCGCAACATATCAGTGCATGATCCAGACATGTCTGGCAAACCAGATCAGCAAAACAGTGGAGGCGTATGTGGATGATGTGGTCGTCAAATCAAAACATGTCGAATCTCTAGTAGACGACTTGAGGCTTACATTCGATAACCTCCGAAAATATGACATCAAGCTCAACCCGGAAAAATGCGTCTTCGGCGTCCCAGCTGGAAAGCTCTTGGGCTTCATTGTATCCGGTAGAGGAATTGAAGCAAATCCAGCCAAGATCCGAGCTTTTTCACAACTGGATATCCCAAAGGACCTCAAACAAATACAAAAATTAACCAGATGCGTGGCGGCTTTAAGCCGCTTCATCTCCCGCTTGGGAGAAAAGGCACTACCCCTCTATCGCCTCCTTCGGTGCACCGAACACTTCGAGTGGACGGATGCCGCCACGGCCGGACTCGACGAAATAAAAGCCATACTAGCAACAAACCCAGTCCTGGCCGCGCCAAACACCGGCGAACCAATGTTATTGTACATCGCAGCAACACATTAAGTTGTCAACGCAGTGCTCGTTGTCGAGCGGGAAACGGATGGACACAAATTCCCCCTTCAAAGGCCAGTCTACTACGTGTCCACTGTCCTCACTCCATGCAAATCACGGTACCCGCATCATCAAAAGATTGCATGCGCGGTATTCATGGCATCCCGGAAGCTACGACACTACTTTCAAGAGTGTTCCATAACAGTAGCCTCGGAAGTACCACTCAATGATATTATAAACAACCGCGATGCAACGGGACGGATTGCAAAACGGGCCATCGAGCTTCTCCCGTTCGATATAACCTATAAGCCACGGCGAGCTATTAAATCGCAAGTTTTGGCCGACTTCGTCGTAGAATGGACGGAGGCCGAGCTCCCTAAAGAGTACGAAACATATTCAGACTGGATTATGCATTTCGACGGCTCCAAAATGTTGGCCGGACTGGGGGCTGGCGTCGTCCTGACGTCCCCCACAGGAGACACAGTCCAATACGTGCTCCAGATCATGTACACGGATTCCAACAATGCAGCCGAATATGAGGCCCTCCTACATGGTCTCCGGATAGCAGTATCCATGGGTATCCAGTGCCTAGAGGTACGCGGGGATTCAAACCTTGCGATATCCCAAATAAATGGAGAGTTCGACGCCAAGGACCCAAAAATGGCAGCTTACCGCAACGCCGTCCTAAAAATGTCAGCTCGGTTCGAAGGGCTGGAGTTTCACCATATAGCCCGAGAAAACAATCAAGCAGCGAACGTCCTGGCACGCATCGGAGCAAAACGCGATGCAGTCCCCCCCAACATCTTTTTGGAAAGATTGTTCAAACCATCCGTAGCATGGGAGGGGAACCCGTAAATAACAGCCCGGACCCAGCCGCACCACTCGACGCCGAACAATCTGACATAATTGGAGGCTCTGCCAATGAAATTACACCTTCAGCCCACGTAATAATGGTGGTTATCGCCCCGTGGACACAACCATTCCTAGCCTACCTTACTAGGCAGGAACTCCCGGAGGACCAAAACGAGGCCCGCTGCATAGTGCGGCGATCTAAAGCCTATAGAGTCCATGAGGGAGAGCTTTATAAGAAAAGCACTACCGGAATCCTTCAAGGTGCATCTCCGAAGAGGAAGGGCGGAACCTTCTGGCTGAAATTCATGCCGGACTCGGTGGTCACCACGCCGCGGCTCAGTCCCTTGTTAGCAAGGCTTTCCGTACAGGCTTTTATTGGCCGACAGCCCGGGCAGACGCTCAGGACCTAGTCCAACGATGCGCTGGTTGCCAACTTTTTGTCAACCAAAGCCATATGCCACCCACCGCACTCCAAACTATACCCATCACCTAGCCTTTTGCGGTCTGGGGGCTTGACATGGTCGGACCCCTTAAAGGTGGGACCCATCGGAAAAAATACTTACTGATCATGGTGGATAAGTTCACCAAATGGATAGAAGCCAAGCCTATTAAAACGGCTGAATCCGGACCCGTGATAGACTTCATATCCGGGGTCGTACACCGTTATGGCGTCCCCCACAGCATCATCACTAATAACGGTACAAACTTTACCGCCGACGAGGTAAAACTCTGGTGCAAAAACATGGGCATCAAGCTCAATTATGCTTCCGTCTATCACCCACAAACCAACGGCCAGGTCGAACGTGCAAATGGTCTTATCATGAGCGGCATTAAACCCAGACTGGTGTGGTCCCTCAAGGAATCTAACACGCACTGGGTAGAGGAGCTCGACTCCGTGCTATGGGGGCTGCGGACCACACCAAATCGCACCACCGGATACACACCATTTTTTATGGTGTACGGCGCAGAGGCAGTCCTGCCCTGCGACATAATTCATGACTCACCTAGAGTGCGCATGTACGAAGAAAGAGAAGCTGAGCTCGATCGGCAGGAAAACATGGACGCCTTGGAGGAGGAGCGTGACGTGGCAAAAGCCCGTTCCGCATTTTATCAACAGCAGGCCCGAAGATATCAAGGCAGAGAAGTACGGGCCAAAAAATACAATGTTGGCGAACTAGTTCTACACCTGCCGGATAAGAAAAAGGACAAACTCAAGCCCAAGTGGGAAGGTCCATTCATAATAGACCAAGTCCTGACTGGTGGGGCATACCGCCTGCGAGATGCGTCGAATAACCGACTCGAGCCGAACCCGTGGAACACCACCCGTCTCCGAAGATTCTATGCCTAGCGCCGGACTCTGTGTTCGTCTCCTTACGCTGTCCATTTTTTGCATTTTTCTGTCTTACATTTCTCTCCTTCCCCTCTTTTCTTTTATAGCCCTTAAAGGCTCATCTAGTGACGCGCCACTCGCACCCATTAAACCTGGGGGCTTCTTTAACAGAAGCTTATTTATACGGGCTTCACACCCAACACATGCGTCAAACTTCCGCATGTACCTTTTTCTTCACCATTATATGCATCGATATGACTTAAGTTTTGGCCAAGCTGGGTTGCCTGGCTCCTGTGCTTACCCCTACGTTCCCGATTGTTTGGCTAGGCGGTAAAGGGAGCACCTCTACGATTGTTACTGCCGGGTCAGCCGGATGTGTACCTTAGACTGGGTGAAGCCGAAAGCTAGCGTTCTTAAGGGAATATTCGGTCGGTGAAATAAAAGATGATCTTTTTACTCATTTTATGCACCCCCAGATGCTTTTTCTGCGTCTTTTCACGCAGTCCGGACATGCACTTTAGGGCATGCCTCCCAGTGAAAGGAACCCCTAACGGAACTATTCTCTCTAGAAGATGTTTCTTACTAACCATGTAATATAACATAACTAGTTGGGCACTTGTCTGATAAAGCACTAATGACCCCTACGCCTGGTCTCCACGCATACCCCGGTTCTTAATATAACCGCTATGGTATTCGTACACACTCCGGACCGTCAAGTCCCGAGGTTGAAGCGAAAAGGTTGGCAACGAAAAACGATCTACAATCTGGCTAGAAGGCATTACATATGTCAATTCAAAATTACATAGTCATTCTGACTGATTGTATTCCTCTTCTATACCATCTAACAGGCTGTCTAATTTACAGTCCTGCTGGGAATACTTCGCGGCCAACTCTACTTGGCCGTATACTAAGCTTACAGGGATCTCCTTCCCGTCAGGCCCCACTGGTCCGACCTCGGCCATGTGGTTTGGGTCAGACTTCGTAAAACGGGTCTTCACCATGGCCCAGGCCTCCCTAGTGCCTTGTCGGCAGGCCGATATCTTCCACAACCGGAAGCTCCGTCGAGCTCCCTTTAGGTTCTCCGCAAGCTCTCCAAGGCCCTCGGGCATGGAGTGGGCAGGCCATAAGGCTTGGGCAACGCCTTGCATCGCCTGCCGAATCCGCTCGTGCAGTTGCAAGAGTTCGGGAAGAAGGTCACCCGTAGAACCGGGCATCTCCTCTGCAGGACGACCTGTAAGTATACCTACAGACATTACTCTGTTAATCGACTTCCTCGCCGAACTCTTTTTTCAAAGTTCGTTCAAGCACTTACTAAATATGTCGCGTCGAAGCCGCTGATTCTCCCTCGTGGAGTCCGACAGCTGGCCACGAACATCTTTAAGTTCGACATCCGGCTTGGTGTTGGCATCCTGAAGATCATTCTTCTCTCGCCTCACCTTTGTCAACGTACTCTCACCGGCCTTTAGCCGAAGAGTTGTTGCTTTTCCGGATCGAGTCCGGCGCCATCTGCAATATGAATTGTCAGATTTGCACCCACACCGCACAATACTAATCTTTCGAAGTGTATCTTACCTGAGGGGGTCTCTTTGGGCTCCCCTGCTGCGGCTAGTGCGGCCTCTAGTTGGGCCTTGCACTTTTCCAGCTCCTGGGACAGTACGGTATTCTTCTCTGTAAGAACTTGCATATTAAATGATCCTTAAATCAGTTGCTCTAACTGTTTCAAGTCTCGGGGGCTACTGGTATATATATATATTTGACCAAAATTTTCTTACCCGTATGTCTTTTACATACTGCTCCGTGGCTCTGGCTAAACCATTTTGAGCGGCACGGAGGTACGCATCTCCCGAATTAAAGGCATCTAAAGCCTCTTGGGAGAAACAAGCGTCGCGTAGAACTGTCCGGCGACGCCTGTGGTTCATGGCACTCTCCACTTCAGAATTTGTGGCGGATAGCCTGTCCGCATCCTTTGTCGGAGGAGCGTCCGGTGCACGCCTTGTGCTCGCCTCCGCTTCCTGGCCAGACGTTGGAGCCTGGCTGGTGGAGGCGCGATTGGCAACCTCTCCGGATGTAGTCTGGCGAGGTCTCTTCGTTCTGAAGATAGCACGAACGTTAATATGCCCTGACAGAATAACACCAGAGAAACAGAGGGTGCGCTATACCTTTGCGCGGGCATCTCAGTCCGGACTACATTCCTTTTTGCCCCACGGGGCCCTGCGGCCCCTCGTTGGCTAGCCGCCGCAGGTTCGGCCTCCCGCCTCGGGAATCTCCCCTACAAAACACGGCAATCGTCAGAAACACCAGAATACGTGAGAATGGAATCTCTCTCAAGGGAATGAGGCTCCGGTTTCTGTCACCTGGGAGGCCGGGATTAACCCTGGGTAATCAGCCGTAATGGCTACCAAGGTATTGTCCTTGCTTAGCTGATGGAACACCCCATCGATAAGCTCCACCGATATGTCCGAATCCTCTTCGGAGTCCAGATCGAGGGACCATTCTGGGTCCTCGGGCTGTGGAGGGCGGCTGTTTATATCCTTTACCTCCTACCGCAGTTCCTGCATTGAAGTCGTTAGACTACATATCTAACCATGGTAGTATAAAACGAATGGGCAAGCGCAATTATTCACTTACCCAACTTGGAGGATCGTACATAGTAAATCCGGCCCGTGGGTTGACGCGGAGGAATTCCTCCTTTTCTCCCTTGTACAAAGAGGATAAGATCTTTAATAGGGCGGCAGGGGAGGCCGGGCCCTTATGACCGTAGCGGGTGGCGTCATCCTCCCCGTTGAAATCCCACATGGGGTGGCCTCTATATTGAAGCGGCTGCACCCCGCGCATAATGCATGCGGCCATGACTCCAATCATGGTTAGTCCGGAATGAGCCAACAGTCTTATCCGGCCCATCAGGTAAAGGACGTGTCTGTCGCTTTCTCTCTGAGAGCTCCGCGGATGCCAGCTCAAGCGTTTCTTCAATGGAGCACAGTTGAACTCAGGGAGACCGACCCGGATAGGGTCCGGTAGCGGGACGTCATCTATGTAAAACCACTCCGAAGGACAGTCCTCGGACGCCTTCTTTGGGGTTCCGGATAGGTATCCGGTCCCGGCGATGCGCCATACTTCGGCTCCACCCACTTGGTATATAGACCCCTCTTCAGAACGGGGCACCAGGCAGAATAATCTCTTCCACAACGTGAAATGAGCCTCAACGCCTAAAAATAGCTCGCAAAGGGCGACGAAACCCGCAATATGTAATACAGAGGTGGGCGTGAGATTGTGCAGCTGGAGGCCGTAGAACTCCAGAAGCCCACGGAGAAATGGATGGATTGGAAATCCCGGTCCCCTCATTAGATAGGGGACGAGGCACACCCGCTCTCCTTTAGAAGGATTGGGGGTGCTCTCCGCTTGTTTTCCGCCATTATAGGTGGCGAGACCGGCTCGGACCGGGACCATGTATGCCTGAGGGAGAAATCCCTTGGCCTGAAGCGACACTAACTCGCTATGCGGGATGGTGCAACTCTCCCAGTCCCCGGTTTTGGGACCGGAGGGGTGAGGGGAGGAGCTGTGACGGCTGGTCATGTTGGAATGGACCTTTGCTGAAAGCGCTCCGATGATAACTCACGGAGAGGAGAAGATGTGGTTTGGACCTAAATCCCCATCCCGTTAAATAGGCGGCTCGTTTATACGGCTAGGGGTGTGGATGTAAAAACGCACCGGCTTTTCGCATTCGTTCGACACGTGGAAGACGGCCATTATTGGGCGTGGAAGCCAAGGAGCACTACATTACAAAAATCAGACATTATTCCTACAGGTACACAGGATTTGGAGAAGAACCCGCCTTGCAATGCCGAACAATCTGCGCGCCGAACTCGTCGTCATTGAAGCCTGGTTCGGGGGCTACTGAGGGAGTCCTGGATTAGGGGGTGTTCGGGTAGCCGGACTATACCTTCGGCCGGACTCCTGGACTATGAAGATACAAGATTGAAGACTTCGTCCCGTGTCCGGATGGGACTTTCCTTGGTGTGGAAGGCAAGCTTGGTGATGCGGATATTCAAGATCTCCTACCATTGTAACCAACTCTGTGTAACCCTAACCCTATCCGGTGTCTATATAAACCGGAGGGTTGTAGTCCGTAGGACATCAACTCCATATACAACAATCATACCATAGGCTAGCTTCTAGGGTTTAGCCTCCTTGATCTCGTGGTAGATCTACTCTTGTACTACCCATATCATCAATATTAATTAAGCAGGAGTAGGGTATTACCTCCATCGAGAGGGCCCGAACCTGGGTAAAAACATCGTGTCCCTTGTCTCCTGTTACCATCCGGCCTTGACGCACAGTTCGGGACCCCCTACCCGAGATCCGCCGGTTTTGACACCGGCACACATGATACTAGTATATGATACTTTCCACTAACATATTTGTTTGTGACGAATGAGAGCATTACTAGTAATTGAGTACTTTTGCGGACTACAAAAACTATTCCACCGCCTCTATCTTAGTAAGAGTAGGTGAATTTTTTTGAATCGAGCACTTTAAACTAGAAGGGAGGTAGTAGTACTCTAATAGTTAACCTTGTTGTGACGACTATATAGGACATGGCACGCACCTGGACGGAGGAACTAGTCTGCATTGTGCATATAAGTCCTGTCTGAAGTCAATGTACCTCTACTTTGACCAAACTTATAGAAAATGTATCAACATTCACAATGTCAAATCAATATTTTTATACACATTATGAAATTTAGTTTCATAAAATATATATTTGGTATTGTAAATATTGATATTTTTAGTATAAATTTGGTCAAACTTTGCAAAGTTTGACTTGACACAAATCTTACGTGGAGTAAAAAGGACCAGAGGGAGTATCATGCATGCGGAGTAGGCAAAAAAATTGCTCATTTATAGCCGTCCGAAGTCTCAAAGGGCGCGACCACGCGAGGGAGGCGAAGATCGTGGGAGGCGTGATGGTTGACGGAATTAAGTGAAAGTTACATGCACGCGTCAGCCTGGCGTGTGAGAATGCAGAAGCTATGCCGTCAAGGCCTACGATGTGGGTCTAGTAGACATGACATCTAGTGGGTCTCGCATATTACTCGAGAACTCTTTGGGGGCATGCAGCCGTTTATCCACCGGGCAAGCCACCACCCCACACCGTTCGCATGCCCTACTCGTCCCCGTCTTCTACCTTACAATAGTTCACCCCCAGTCGTCATGTCCTTTCACATTACACCAGTTCAACTTCTCCTAACCCACCTCCAAAATCCATGGCCTCCCAAATCTCCATGATCGGCGATGAGTACAAGGTTAGAACCATCACCGACGATGATTTCATAGTCATCTACACCCGTAGATCTGCGACGGTGGAAGCATGCATTGGTCGCTTCCTACAGATGTTCAAAAGTTCAAAGGATGAGTGGGTCACTGGGCTAGATGTTGAGTACACCACAGTCCTGGAAAAGGAGAAGCTTCTAAAGGTGGCAGAGATGAAGAAGCCCACCATGATCCAGGTTTGCATACATAACGTGTGCTTTGTCTACCACATATGCCATGTCGACATTAGGTGCGAGGATTTTGAGTTCTTCCTCAAGGACAAAAGAGTGAAATTCGTTACTATGGACTTTACGAACGATATGAGAGTTCTGGATCGGATAGGCCTCGTTGTAGGCCAAACATTCGATCTCCAGAAGGAAAGCCTGGTGTCATGCTCTCAGCCTTTGATTGATCCTTCGTACGATGAACTGAAGAAACCTCACCTGGAGTTTCATCATGCGTGGGAGTCGACGACAATAGATGAAGATCACGTCGTGTATGCAGCAACGAATGCCTACCTTTGTTTAAATATCAACAATGGTTGGATAAAGAAGCAAAGCCCAGTGTCTGGTTCATGCAAGTAAGTGTTAGTGAAGAGGAAGAGGGACGAGGACAAAGTCGAGGACGTGGACTCGGACTCCGAGTAAGGTGGCGGTGCCGTTGCTCATGCTGGTTGTACTGCAGTGTCAAGCGGACTAGTTGCTTAGTTTTACTCCTATTTCAGGGGTGTGTTGTGCTGAGCCCCCAGCAGAACTATGTTATGTTCTTTCTCGTTATTTGAACTCTTTAGTACGTACAGTAGTAGTAGTAGTAGTAGTAGTAGTAGTAGTAGTAGTAGTAGTAGTAGTAGTAGTATGTGTTACTACTGTTCTTCTTGTAGTTGGTACTACTACTCGTATCTTTGCGTTCCTACTGTACTTAATACGTACTAGTAGTATAATTTGGGCCAGTCGATTTGTCAAAGAAGTTTGATAGAGCGAAGGAAGAAGACGACAGAGAAGCTATCACAGTATCTATATTAGGGTGGCACGGTGCCCATGATTCATCCTATGAGTGTTGGGTGTGGAATGCAGTTCACCCGAAAAAATGGATCTTCCCCGGGGTTAAATAGATGGTTGGGGTGGGGGGAGAATGGCGGTGACAGGCAGTACAGGGGAGGGCGGGGCAGCGGCGGCAGGCGGTTAGGCCTGTGGCGGCTCGATGCGTGAGAGAGGAGATGAGCAATGCATCATTTTCGGAGATAAAGAAGCCCTTTTGTCCGTCCATGTTGCATCTAACGACTCACAAGAGTCGACTGACCCAAATTTTTCCTTCAGATTACAGAATCCACGTGACATTCAAGGTCTTGAAGGTAGATTCCACGTCCGCACCCGGTTTCCGGGCTCGGCGTGGGCGCGACCGGCTTCCGCCGCGATAATCACCATGCGGGCCTCCTTCGCGCGGGAGGAGACAACAATGACACGCTAGCTCCTCCTCGCAGGCGTGCCAGAGCACATGCTCATCCTCCTCTTCATATGATGCGGTCATAGACACAGATCCACCTGCTCGCGTGCTTGGCAACATGGCGGCATCATTAGGATGGACGGCAGACGACGTGAGTGGGAAAGCTTTCGGCTTCATGGCACAGGCATGGCGGGGACATGGCGATGATGGGCGAGAAATGGTTGGGTGGAGCAGGCGGGTGCTGGCATACGCAACGGTGGCGGCGGCATATTGATGAGTGCGTGTATGGGAGCTTAGTTTAGTTTTATTATGGGTTGGTCAAACTTAAAAGAGCACCGTACTAGTACACATAAATATTAGACTGAGGCAGCGCTTATACTACCACATTAGTTAGCACAACATCAATACGGAATCCTGTGCAAGTGCGTGCCCCGCGGCCACGCGGTCAATCGAACGGTGCGTCATTGTGTCACGCTCGAAGGACATCCACCGAACCTTTTTGTGTGTGTGAAAACAATCCCCGAATATTACTCTACTTTTTTTCCTGGAAAAGTTCTTCACGCTACAATTTTTCCGTATATTTGAATTTAGCTTCAGTTAATGCTTATTTGGATTTGGACGTTTTTAGGTGTGCCCTAGACATTTTTAATACTGATTATGTGTGTGTTACTGAGAGAGAACGCGCGTATATGTCTATATGTGTGTTGTGGCAGAAGGGCGCGGTGTGGAGACAGTGTGTGTGTGTGAAAGTGCAACTATTCCTAGGTGGTTTTGGTAATTCCCAACAACATATAGCTCATTGAGCTAATGATATTCCAAGATTAATATTTCAGAAAAAGCTCAATGAATGGCATGGCATGGATGAGGAAAGTGGACCCCTCAAAATACTAAGGACAAAAAGTTTGGCTCAAGGTCAAAGCTCAGGACTCTACATTTTATATTTTAGTGATCCAAGATCACATTGAGTCTATAGGAAAACCCAGTACTATCAAGGAGGGGTGAGGTGTTGCTTGATGAGGTTCTTGCTTCATAGTGCTTAGTGATATGCTCCAAAACCCTCAACTACCTTCCCACATCCACATATGACCTAAACCAAAAGTCAAACTCGGCCCCACCGATTCTTCCTATCCGGCGCCACTGAGTTCAGATGTCATAGCCACTGCCACAAACCCTAGGTAAATCAGTCTCACCGATAGGGATCTCGGTCACACCGAGATGGGGTTGTAATCTCTCTGTTTCCCTTCATAATGTTTCGGTCCTACCGAGATGAGCGATCGGTCCCACCGAGATTGCAATGTAAACTCTCTGTTTCCCTTTTGTAACATTTCGGTCCCACCGAAATGAGCGATCGGTCCCACCGAGTTTACCCGACCAACTCTCTGGTTAGCTTATTACCAAAATCGGTCCCACCGAGTTTGTGTAATTGGTCACACCGAGATTACGTTATGCCCTAACCCTAACCATATCGGTCCTACCGAGTTGCATCTCAGTCCCACTAAAAATCCTAACGGTCACTAGGTTTGCTAAATCGGTCCGACCGAGTTTCTCAATTTGGTCTCACCGAGATTGGTAAATTGTTTGTAACGTTTAGTTTTTTTGTGGAGGCTATATATACCCCTCCACACACTCTTCATTCGTAGAGAGAGCCATCAGAACATACCTACACTTCCAATACACATTTTCTGAGAGAGAACCACCTACTCATGTGTTGAGACCAAGATATTCCATTCACACCATATGAATCTTGATCTCTAGCCTTCCCCAACTTGCTTTCCACTCAAATATTCTTTCCACCAAATCCATATCCTGTGAGAGAGAGTTGAGTGTTGGGGAGACTATCATTTGAAGCACAAGAGCAAGGAGTTCATCATCAACACACCATTTATTACTTCTTGGAGAGTGGTGTCTCCTAGATTGGCTAGGTGTCACTTAGGAGCCTCCGACAAAGATTGTGGAGTTGAACCAAGGAGTTTGTAAGGGCAAGGAGATCGCCTACTTTGTGAAGATCTACCGCTAGTGAGGCAAGTCCTTCGTGGGCGATGGCCATGATGGGATAGACAAGGTTGTTTCTTCGTGGACCCTTCGTGGGTGGAGTCCTCCGTGGACTCGCACAACCTTTACCCTCCGTGGGTTGAAGTCTTCATCAACGTGGATGTACGATAGCACCACCTACCAGAACCACGACAAAAACATCCGTGTCTCCAATTGCATTTGAATTCTCCAAACCCTTCCCTTTACATTCTTGCAAGTTGCATGCTTTACTTTCCACTTCTCATAGGCTCTTTGCATACTTGCTTGAATTGTGTTAAGATTGCTTGACTTGTGCTAAGATAGCTAAAATCTGTCAAAGACTAAAATTGGGAAAAGGATAGATTTTTAATTGGTCAAGTAGTCTAATCACCCCCCCTCTAGACATACTTTCGATCCTACAAGTGGTATAAGAGCTTTGGTGTCCATATGCTTTGATTTCCATAGCTTTTGGTGGTCATAGCCTTGGTTTCACAACCTAGGAGAGTATGGCGTCTAGCGAGGGAAATTATCACCGTAGAGGTCCTTACTTTGATGGTACTAATTTTGCTAGTTGGAAGCATAAGATGAAAATGCATATTCTTGGACATAACCCCGCCATTTGGGCTATTGTGTGTGTTGGCTTGCAAGGTGAATTCTTTGATGGGAGAGAACCGAATCGTGAAGCTACCACGGAAGAGTTGAAGATGCTACAATATAATGGTCAAGCTTGTGATATCCTGTTCAACGGACTGTGCCCCGAAGAATTCAACAAAATCAGCCGTCTTGAGAATGCAAAGGAAATTTGGGATACTTTGATTGATATGCACGAAGGTACCGACTCCGTCAAGGAATCCAAGTTGGATGTGCTTCAAAGTCAACTTGACAAGTTCAAAATGAAGGATGGTGAAGGTGTCGCTGAGATGTACTCTAGGCTTGCTCTTATCACAAATGAGATTGCCGGCTTAGGAAGTGAAGAGATGACCGACAAATTCATCATCAAGAAGATCCTAAGAGCCTTGGATGGAAAATACGATACCGTATGCACATTGATCCAAATGATGCCAAATTACAAAGATCTCAAGCCAACGGAAGTCATTGGAAGAATTTTTGCTCATGAGATGTCACTCAAGGATAAGGAGGAGCTCCATAACAAGTCAAGTGGTGCTTACAAAGCCTCATGTGAAGCCCCCACATCATCAAACGATAAACAAAGCTTCAATGAAGAATTGAGCCTGATGGTGAAGAACTTAAACAATTTCTACAAGAATAGAAGCAAAGAGAGAAGTTCCATGTCAAGGTCCTACAATGACAAAAGATCTTCTAGTCGAGAGCGAAACTGCTACAATTGTGGAAGACCCGGACACTACTCTAATGAGTGTACGGCTTCCCACAAGAGAAGAGAAGATTCTCCCAAAAGAAGAAGTAGAAGAGAAGAATCACCATCAAGGGAGAGAAGGAGTAGGGATGATCGATATGAACGAAGACCCTCACGAGAAGCAAGGATTCGGAAAGGAAGGACAAGTCATCAAGGAGCTACACAAAACGAAGACATCAAGCTCATATTGGTGAATGGGTATCTGGCTCCGACTCCGACAATGACTCCGAGAGAAGCTATCACTCCGACTCCGAATATACACTTGTGTCAACCAACTCCTACGACATATTTGATTCACAAAATGAAGGAATCGGAAGATGCTTCATGGCCAGAGGTCCAAAGGTATCACACCCCGAGTATGTTGATTTCAATAGTGATGAAGATGACTTGTTAGGTGATGATGATTTACTTGTTGACAACTATAGTGATGAATACTATGATGAAACGAATGACAATGATAAGGAGAAGATTGAGTCTCTAACTAAAGAACTAAACACTCTTAAGTTAGCTCATGAAACTATCTTAGGAGATCATCGAGAACTTTTAAGGACTCATGAGAAATTACGTTTTGAAAAGCTCAACCTTGAGCAAGAGCATGAGTCCTTAAAGGCAATCAATGATGATCTTCGCAAGAAAAATTCTTCTTACATTGCCAAGCGTTTACTCTTATCCACTTACATGCCTCAAGTCAAGTCTAGTAGCAAGAACAAGAAAGATTCTTCTTCTAGTAGTAACAATAGTCATGCTAAATCCAATATTGTTTCTTCTAGTAGTTCTCTTGATTCCACTAATGATTGTCTTAGCCAAGTTACACTTGAGCAAGAAAATAGCTTATTGAAGGGAATTATAGAGAGAGGTGTTTACAAGAGCCTTGCCAGGAGTAAGCAATTCGAGGAAATTGTACGCAAGCAAGGAAGGCACCGGAAGAATCAAGGTATTGGTATTGAACGAAAGTTCAATGCCAATGGAGTTGAGTGGGAAGAAGATCAATACCCCAAAACAAAGTTTGTTCCTCAACAAGAGAAGTATGATCCTACTTATTTCAAAGGGACAGAAGCTCAAGATGATCTTCCACCACAAGACCACAAGAAAAAAGGCAAGGACAAGCTTCAAGAGGAAATTGATGCATTTGAAGAGGCTTCTAAGGCCTTGGTCAAGTGGGTTCCCAAGACTACATCAAGTTCCACTTCATCAAGTACAACTACAACTCCGAGGATTCCCATCAAGATGGTGTGGATCCCGAAGAAGAAGAACCAGAGAGTTCTTGAGCGTGACTCCGCCAACATACTTCACTCTTATCATTTTGGCAAGAACGAGTGCAATCAACTTTCACATCTTGCACTAGTTCAAGGAGTCACAAACCCTCTTGTTGGTAAGACAAGGGACAAGGCAACCTAAAGCTTTCATAGACATCATCTTGTGTGTGCATCACTCTATGTCTATGGATATCCTTGTTTGTTCCGTGTGGGACTAACCCGTGTAGGTATTCAAAATGCAACTCACTCCAAGGGATAGCTCCAAATGATCTACATCAACATTGAGCATCCACATATTCAACATCTACATGAAGTCATCATCGACAAAACCCAAGGTTAGTTCATCCCTCTTAGGGGGATCTCACATCTAGGTGGAGCTTTACTCTAACAATTGAGTTAAAGCAACTCTAATGGTGTGAACACAACAACGCTTTATGTAAAAGTGGTAACCCCACTTGTGCTTAAACAATGAGTATGACCTATGATCAAATGTTCACATTTGACTCCTAAGTCAATATACTCATATATAGATGACCTAGTCATCGCCAATTGCTTGATAGATGCTAGAATTGTTTGTGCATGCTTTGCCACATATTTCATTTGTCATTTTATTGTGTGAGCATGTTGGTTGCATAATTTACTCATTCGAGGACATCCACTTGTTGTTTTGATTGTTTGGTTTCATTTTCTTTTGGCCAAGTGGATGGACAAGAATGCCTAAGAACCTTCTCTAGCTATCTATGCTTTTCTCATCTCAAACTCTATTCATGCTGCATCAAAAAATTTGATCAAGTCAGATTCGAACCACTCTGTGTGAGGAGCACTCGGAGTCCCCGATTCGTCATAGACTTAAACTTCCAAAACTTCTTTGTGCGTTTCGGTCTGACCAATTCACCCATTTCGGTCATACCGAGATCACTAAGTCGATCTAGGTTTTTAATCTCGGTGCAACCGATTTGAACTTTTCGGTCACATCGAGTTTCAGTAACTGCTTGCAGTTATGAATCTCGGTGCCACCGAGTTGTTCCACTCGGTCACACCGACAGGGTCGGGCTATATATATCCATGGGTCAAATTTTGGAAAACTTTCCGAACCTCCTCGACCCGCGCTTAGCCTGCTTTGCCTCCAGGGTCTCCGGATCGTCCTCCTCGTCGCCAGCCGCCTCCTGTCGCTGGTCTCCGCCGCCGTCAATGGGAATCATCCCCGCGGTTGCCGCCATAGCGAGTTCATCGCCGAACTAGGGTATGAACTTGATCACTGTGCTATCGTTATCTGATTCCTAGCACATTGTGTTCACCATGTATCTTGCCACGATTGAGATCATTCTATCCATCGAAAACACTCCGTAGTTTAGTCGTGAATTGAGAATTTAGGGTTAGGTTTCCGCTGAAACCATCTCGGACCCACCGAGTTGTGGAACTTGATACCACCGATTCGGCTCAGGCCATTGCACATGTGATTTTCGGCCTGACCGAGAATTGCAAATCGGTGTGACCGAGTTCAGTACTTTGTGAAACCCTCGCTGTCTCGGTGCCACCGAACTGTGACTCGGTCTGATCGAGTTCACTAGTTTAGGTTCCAACAGCTGCTTCAGTATCACCGAGTTTACAAATCGGTTGATCCTAAATGCTTTCTGTGGAAAACTAAAACTAAGTTTTTGACTCATTCTTTTGCAGAAACCTCTGCATTTTGTGATGCACATCCACTCTATCTCATCTATATCTATTCACAGGGTCTGATGTCAGTGTTTGCAATATGTCTGATCAAAGTGATAGCCAGAACAGGTCAGAGGAGCAGGTTCACTTGAGTGAGGGCACTAGTCCCTCTAGCAGCTCAGATGATGGCAGTAGGAGCACACCAAGCAATCTGCCAAAGGCTGCCACCAGGGCCAGCAAGAAAAAACCTCAGAGTCATAGGATGAGGACTATGTGGCTGAGGAAGAAGAAACCATCTCAAAGAGGAAAGTCCTGAAGAAGGAATATGGCACAGCTGCTGCCACCAAGCCTGGTATGAAGACCAAAGTGCCTGCCAAGAGAATTCCAATGTCTAAGGCCAGAGCATCTACTCAAGTACCTTTGGAATCTGAACCCAAAGAAGCTGCTGTAGAATGGAAGAAGAGGAAATAGAGGGTCAAGAAGACCACTACTAGAGTGCTTGGGAGATCCTCAATCATGAGAGATTCTGAAGAGGAAGAGGAAGAAGATGCTGCACCAGCACCCAAAGCTCAGAAGCTTATGGGTGATGCCATCAGGGCAGGGGTTGTTCCATCTAAGACTAAGACTGCTCCTAAGGCTGCTGCTCCAGCTCCAAAGCCAAAACCAAAGAGGAGCACCAGGAACATCCCTGCCAAGGAGAAGAACAAGGCCCTAGTGCCTGAAGCTGAAATGGAAGAAGAAGATGATGAGCCACATGTCTTGAGGAAGTTAAAGCCAAAAATTCTAGATCACAATGATGCTCATCCAGTTGTAGAGAACATAAAAGTCAGGAAGGACTCAGGTCTAAGGCTATGGAGAGAGTCTGATCCATATGCCACTAGGAGAAGGACTGCTGTGGACTACATGTTCCATACAAAGGAACAGCAGGACTTCTATGAGACCATCTTGCTTGACAAGAAACCAATAGTGTGTGACATGAGATGGGTCGACTGGGACTACATCAAGGAGAACGATAAACATTATCCAGGTGTGTATGACAGTTTCAAGGCTTGTGGAGTTGATGAGTTTGTGGCTCAGAAGCTCACAAAATGGAATGATGAGCTCATCATGCAGTTCTACTCCACAGCTCACTTCTACCCAGATGGAAGGATTGTCTGGATGTCTGAGGGTACGAGGTACCAGTCAACAGTTGCAGAATGGGCTAAATTGATCAATGACCCAAAAGACAGTGAAGATGACTTGGATGTCTATCCCAAGAAGAAGAAGGATCACAACTCCATGGCACACATGTACAAGGAGATCCCAGATGCTGCTCTTGAGACACATAAGTTTGGATCTGTACATTACCTTCTGTTAGTATTGCCAACTATCAACTGGATCCTCTGGCACACTCTCTTGCCATAGTCAGGTGATCACAAGATGATCAGAGGCCATGCAATTAACTTGCTTCACATCTTTGATGTCCCACAAAAGTTCAAAGTCATGAGCCTAATAGTTGAAACTATCAAGAGGACAGCTGCAGATCAGAAGAGGAGTTGTGGGTATGCCCCACAGATCCAGGAGCTAATCAACTCCAAGATGGGCACTGGTACATATCTGCTGGACAAGGAGCACGTGCCTATCTATCCAGACTTCGAGGACAACATTGTGGTTATGAATGAGGATGAACCATCTTTTATGCACGCACAAGCCAAGAAGGAGAAGGCAAAAGCTGAAAAGGCTGCAAGGATGCCAACTACTGAAGAAGCATCTCAGTATCTCCTGAAGAGCAAGCAAGATCAGCTTGGCTACCTGATTGCATCCACTCCGAGGATTGAGAAGGGACTGGCCACCCTGACTCAAAACTAGGAGAGCTTGGAAAGAATCGTGGAGCAAAAATTCTATGACTTGGATGTGAAGGTAACTGAGATTCAGTCTGTTGTGGAGCAACTTCAAGATGATATGCAGGAGAGGAAGGGCAAGACAACTACTGATGCATTTGCCAGAGTGCCTAGAGCTCAGAGGTCTGCTGCATTGCCTATTCCAGACACTAGAGCCACTTCATCTGCACCAGCTACAGCTTCAGCGCAACCAGCTCCAGCACCTACTCCATCAGCTCCATCTACTTCGACTGAAGCCTTCGTTCTTGGAGTCATCCGGACACCACCACCTGATGTTCCACAGAAGTTCAAAGTCATGAGCCTCATAGTGGAAACCATAAATAGGATAGCTATAGATCAGAAGAGGAGTTGCGGGTATGCCCCACAGATCCAAGAGCTGATTAACTCCAAGATGGGCACTGGCACATATCTGCTGGACAAGGAGCACCTGCCCATCTACCCAGAATTTGAGGACAACACTGTGGTGATGGATGAAAATGAACCATCTTCTGTGCACGCACAAGCGAAGAAGGAGATGGCAAAGGCTGAAAAGGATGCAAGGATGCCAACTATTGAAGAAGCATCTCAGTATCTTCTGAAGAGCAAGCAAGATCAGCTTGGCTACTTGATTGCCTCCACTCTGAGGATTGAGAAGGGACTGGCCACCCTGACTCAAAACCAGTAGAGCCTGGAAAGGATCGTGGAGCAAAAGTTCTATGACTTGGATGTGAAGGTAACCGAGATCTAGTCTGTTGTGGAGCAACTTCAGGATGATATGCAGGAGAGGAAGGGCAAGACAACCACTGATGCATTTGCCAGAGTGCCTAGAGCTCAGAGGTCTGCTGCAGTGCCAGTTCCAGACACCAGAGCCACTTCATCTGCACCAGCTACAACTTCAGTGCCACCAGATCCAGCACCTACTCCATCAGCTCCATCCACATCGACTGAAGCCTTCGTTCTTGGAGTTATCCGGACACCACCACCTGAAGACCAAGCTTGAGAGACGATTTAGTGCTATGCATTTTCTAGGAACTTTTTGGTAACTTGTTGCCAAAGGGGGAGAAAAATGTATAGATCCTAGGCTTCGAGAGAGAGCGTTGCTTTTTATTCTCTCTTGCTTTGGTGGTTGAACTTTATTTGCTTGTTAGAGATACTTTCTGTCTGTGTGATACTTGGATGATCATGTGTGTTTGATCATATGCTACCTTAATACTTGTTGGATGACATTATTATTTCATCCCTATATGATCATTCACTTTGCTTGGTGATGAGTGCATGTATTTAATTATTATCATTTTGAGTGCTCCACCAAGATGTATGTGACATGGAAGAGTAACCCATGAGCCTAATTCTCTGTGCATTTTCAGTCCAAAGCAAATCATAAACTATGCACAAATTTAGGGGGAGCTCTTGCTTTTCACATACTTCTCAAAGCGACAATGTTTTTCACTCTTATTATCATTTGTCGAAGCTTTGATCTATATGTTGTCATCAATTACCAAAAAGGGGGAGATTGAAAGTGCAACTTCCAATACACATTTTCTGAGAAAGAACCACCTACTCATGTGTTGAGGCCAAGATATTCCATTCCTACCATACAAATCTTGATCTCTAGCCTTCCCCAAGTTGCTTTCCACTCAAATCTTCTTTCCACCAAATCCATATCATGTGAGAGAGAGTTGAGTGTTGGAGAGACTATCATTTGAAGCACAAGAGCAAGGAGTTCATCATCAACACACCATTTGTTACTTCTTCGAGAGTGGTGTCTCCTAGATTGGCTAGGTGTCACTTGGGAGCCTCCGACAAAGATTGTGGAGTTGAACCAAGGAGTTTGTAAGGGCAAGGAGATCGCCTACTTCGTGAAGATCTACCGCTAGTGAGGCAAGTCCTTCGTGGGAGATGGCCTTGATGGGATAGACAAGGTTGCTTCTTCGTGGACCCTTCGTGGGTCGAGCCCTCCGTGGACTCGCGCAACCGTTACCCTCTGTGGGTTGAAGTCTCCATCAACATGGATGTATGATAGCACCACCTATTAGAACCACGACAAAAACATCCGTGTCTCCAATTGCGTTTGAATTCTCCAAACCCTTCCCTTTACATTCTTGCAAGTTGCATGCTTTACTTTCCGCTTCTCATAGACTCTTTGCATACTTGCTTGAATTGTGTTAAGATTGCTTGACTTGTGCTAAGATACTAAAATCTGTCAAAGACTAAAATTGGGAAAATGATGGATTTTTAATTGGTCAAGTAGTCTAATCACCCCCCCTCTAGACATACTTTCGATCCTACAGTGTGTGATAGAGATCTAGAGAGGTGTGAATGTGCAAATGATCATGCATGAGTGATACATTGAGAGATGCTGATATGTTGTATATACATGAGAGAACGGTCTTCTATTTGTACTTGTGTGTGCGAGAGAGAGAGAGAGAGGAGCATCAGTAACACATAAACCAACTCTCTCGATTCGTCCGTGCCTCACACAATCACATGTAAACACATGCATCAACGCACACATTTTGACACCCTCACTCGGCCCCTGCCCGCCTCAAGGCCCGCACATCGCTCTCTATCTCTCACACACAATCTCTTCATGAAAACCCTATTTAGGATGTAGCTTTTCCGTCACATACACACACATTCTCTCCATAGGTTTGATTTCTCTCAATATCTGACACATACACGCACGCACGCGCGTGCGCGCGCGCGCACACACACACACACACACTCCCCCTCCCCTGAGCACACAATTCATCCCCATCCAAGGTTATATGGCGACCACTCTCGCTTGTGCTTCTTTGCCCCCCAGCATGCACACCACCACAATCTTCAAAGAGGGCATCGAGGAGATCAAAGACGGCAACCATACTGCACTAGAGAATGCGGGGCCATTTGGAAGCAGGATGATGTGACGGCGGCTGTCTAACTCCACCCCCTCTCTCTCCCGCATAAAATTATCAATTCCTCAACCCACGAGATCCTTCCCCTCTCGTCGACGTTTTTCTAGCTCTGTCACAACCCAAAAAATTTATTCGCAATTAGTTGCATTGGTGAGCATCATGTCATCAAATTTAATTTCAATGAAAACGGAAATGAGGAAATTTGAAGCCTCTAAATTTAAAAAAGGGCAAAAACCCTGAAAATGCATTCAGTGTTTCCAAAAGGCCTTAAATAATGTTGGTTATATTTTGGCAAAGGTTTGGAGCCCAAACAAAAATGATGAACATTTTTATGGAATATTTTGGGACCTTGAATTTAAATCATTAAGTTATTTGAATTTGAATTTATATTCATATAGCTAGAATATGTTTTCAAATACTTCTAAAATAATTGTGTTCATTTGGAAAAGTCTAGATAATCCACATAAATATTTCAGAAATCTTTTGGCATTGTTTGAACTTGTTAGAATTCAAAACCGTGGCAGAAAGAAATAAATAAAGAGAAAACTGAACAGAAAAATAAAACATAGCATAATCTTACTTGCTAACCTAGCCCAGGAGAGAATTGGCCCAGCCCACCAGGGGCGCTGAGGTCTTCTTCCACCTCTCCCAGTAGGCAGAGGCATATTGCCCGCGCGCGCACTCGCGGCCACCACCTGCTGCCTCCCCCGCCCCATTCAAGCGCCACGGAGACAGCCGATGCCTCCCCTCACTTTCTCCTCACTCTCTGGCTCCCACCTCTGCTCTATCCTCACTCGCGTCTGAGCGCAGCCACCGACCGCCATCCCGCGAACGCGTAGCCACCGCCCACCTGAGGTCTCCCCACCATGTCCCTCGTCTCCGCTGAGCTCCTACTCGTCACCTCATCAATGGCCACGAGCAAGGAAGCGCCACAATGTCGGGTTCGTCATCGTCTTCCACCTCCGGCCGCCGGATGCCGCCGTCGATTTTGTCATTGTGAGGGCCTTCCCAGCATCGCCATCTGCACCAAACGAACCGTTGGGACCCCCCGATCGAAACCCCCCTTACCTCGCCGTTGCGCACATCCCTTAGCTAGCTCGATAGCCAGACCCGAGAGCCCCACGTCACCGGTGATGTCAGCGTCGATGCTGCAGCCGCTAAGGCTCATAACCGAGCGCGTCACTGTGCTCTGTACGCTCCCAGGAGCTTGGAATGCCCACCAACTCCTCCTCTTGTGTACTCTAACACCGAGAGCGATGTCACCCGAACTCCGGCCGCTGCCGCGAGCTTGATTCTGGTGAGTCCGGTCAACCTCGGCCCCTCCCGCTTGCTTAGATGGATGCGGCTGAGCGCCAGCTGTGCGTAGATGCTCTTCGCCGCTGTTTTGCTCGCCGGCGGGTGTTTCCCGAGCGGACTCTGCCGCGGATTGAGGTCTCCGCCGGCCAAACTCTGGCATGCCGACGTGGCCGCATGATTAGTACTAATCACTACCAGCTAAACCACCCACATACACTGACACTGGGCCCCAGGCCATTATTAGTTCTGGTTAAGATTAGTTTTAACCTTAATTAACCCCTGAGACACTGACTGCTGGGTCCCACATGTCAGGTTTCACCCTGGCCGCCCAGTTGACCTGCTAACGTCACCCTGATGCTTTGCTGATGTGGTAATACATTTTCTGTATTTATTTTATTTCTAAATAGCCTAGAAATCTCAGAAAATACCCAAAACTTCTAAAAATCTAAGAAATTAAACCGTAGCTCAGAATGAAATAATTTATATATGAAAAATTATCAAAGAAAATCAAAAGAATCTGTTTATGGCATTTTCATGCATGTTTGAACAACTTACAGACACATAATATGACAATTTAGATAAATGGCATTTGAAATGTCTTATTTTGCACTAGTACGTGTTGGTGCTATACAAACAGTTTTAAACCCCTTTTCGCGACGGCATTTGGAACCGTTGCCTAGTGAGTGACGTAATAGGGGGGTCCTTCCTACACGACCCAGAAACCGTCGGGGATATGCCCTCCTGGCACACATGCTCGACAAAATGAGGTTGTGTGCAACCGGCGAGTGCTCAAATACGGAAATACGTATAGTAGAGGTAAAAATACAATTATACAGGCAAAATTGTTTCCGATCGCAAGTACATCCCACACAGTCAGTCCCCGCTAAATGTTTCCGTTCGTATGTACATCACACACCGTCGCTCCAAGGAAAACTTTTCCGTTCATAGGTACATCACACACAATTTTTTCTATTAAATCGTGTGTGATAGTGTTGCCATTGCACACGATATTAACAATTTTATCGTTCGTGTTATTGAATGCATCACACATGGTGCGTATAATAAACTGTGTGGCAGAGGCTGTCCATCACACACAGTTTTTATATGGTAAACATTTGCGCAAGGTGGCCTAACGCAAACAATTTTCAAGAGGATGTCGTGTGTGCACTGGAGATTGATCGCACACGTAGTGGATCCTAGAAACGTTTCTGATCTCCATGTCTATCGCAGACGTTTTTCTTTCGCAAACTGTGTGCAGTGTAATCCCTAATTAATCCCTAATTTAAAAATCACATGTTTTGAATTTTAAAGTAGGCAATCACTTATTTCATATCCAACCATGTTTATTACAAATATAGGTTCAACCACGAATGCATAATTTGATGCACATGTACACATACTGAAGAACTACAGAAGCACCAAGTAAAGAATGATGAACCACAGTTGTACTAAAGACTGTAAAGAGAGAGGCGAAAGACATTTTGGTTGCTGGAGAAGGTGAAGCAGAATGCCCATATTGTGCCCTCCTCCATGCATAATGCGCACACGACTCTAGGCCAACCCCTTGTGATGGCTGCCCGTCCATCCTTCACTATCTTCATTACGACTTCTCGGTGCTCATTGTAGTCTGGATGAAATACTTTAACCTTCATTGTGTGTCCACCAATCATGTACTTTGCGAGGTAATCTTGAGTGAACTGCTTCGGGGACCACTAGGAACGAAAAAGATTCAGACATTGTTGTCTAACAACTCATTATGGGCAGTAAAAATAGAAGGCTGCAGAGTTTGTAGTTACCATCCTACAGATCATTGTTGTGTTGGATAGAGCATAAACAAATAATTTGCTTGCCACCATTCGTATCTTTTTACTAATAATCCTTATTAGTTTCCTCACTTGATGCTTGTTCATGAATATCTCATTTCCCCATGCGCAAAAAGGGTCAATGCGTGGATCCTTGACAAGGGCATATGTACCTACAAGCAACAAGTCAATATTAGAAGCTAACAAGTGTCCAGGCCTGGATCTATATGCACTACATTATGGAACGACGGGGGGAGTACAATCCGAGGGATGAAGCTAACCTCGACGGAAAATGGTGGCCACTCCCGCTGTTGTCCTGCATAAGTAGTGGAAAGGCATGATAAGTACGGCAACCTTAACATCAAACAAATATAGCAAAGGTACACAACATCATCTCCAAATGATAGCTTGAATGTGTTGGTTTCAGCATGCTGTTAAAGCAGATATAAAATGGAAGGCAATGTTACCGACAGTAGGCTTAACAGCCATCAAATATTGCAATTCAAACTGGTATTGTTGAAAATGAATAGAATGCAGGTAATGCTTAAACATCACACTGGATAAATGTGTAAAACTGAAATAAAGGGCATGTGTTAACTACACTAGGAATAACTGGAACCAAATATAGCCATTCAAACTGGTATTGATGTAGTCGAGCGGCACAGTTCCAACTTGCACATAATGAACAACACATTGTGAATGACTGAAATAAACAAGGCATAAATGACCAGTATAACGACCAAATATAGCCATTAAAAACTGGACAGAGTCTCACTGCAACCAACCTAATAGGCAAATACAGATAAACATGGCATATGCTTGAAAACTGGACTAATGCTCACTTCAACCAACCTAACAAGCAGATAAAGCTAAACAAGGCATCTGCTTGATAACTGGACAAACGCTAAAAAAAGCAACCTAACAACCAAATACAGATAAACAAGGCGTCTGCTTGATAACTGGACAAATGCTAAAAAAGCAACCTAACAACGAAATACAGAAAAACAAGGCATCTACTTAATAATCGGACAAATGCTCACTTCAACCAAACTAAGAACCAAATATATATAAACAAGGCATCTGCTTGATAACTGGAAAAATGCTCACTCCGACCAACCTAGCAACCAAATACAGATAAACATGGCATCTACTCACTATAAACAACTAAATATAGCCGTTCGTGAAACCGAAGTGGACAATTCATACTTAAACATCGCATAGCCCTATTGAACAATCCATTTTTGCATAAGCGAAATAATTAAACACGACACAGTTAAAGCACCGCAACGACAAATGCTACTACAACAAAGGGTACGGGTTGGCAAGCAAGAAAAGGTAAGATTTGCTAATAGAATGTTGCCTCACATTTCATGGACGGGATCCTTCCAGTTGGAAGAGCATAGACCCATGGTGCGTTCTCTAAAGTCACAGATGGGCTGTTTCACCTTGGAAGAACCTTCGTGGGTGTCCTCCTCGTGGCCGTAGAACGTGTCCTTCAGAAATGACAAAATGGGCTCGATGGCGTATAAAGCTCACAAATCCTTGACCGCTTGGCAGAGGAGATCAGCGGCAGGGCCATCGAAGAGATCGATGGTGGTTGAACCAGAGGGGTTGGGGATGGACCACTTAACCTGTGACATGGCCCGCGTGAAGCCGTCGCTGTGGTCGAGCTTGATGTCGTAGCCAGCTTTCCCAAGATACAGTAATACGCTAGCCCGCTGACATGAAGCTTTCAGCATGGCAACGTAGTCAACGTCTCTGTCGGCTTCCACGGCAACGTGTTTCTCCGGGATCGATAGGTCGGGGCGAACGGCGGCCACCTCGCCAACGTCCGCCGGAGAGGCCATGATAAACCTCTTCTTGGCCGAACGCTCGTCGGGCTCCCCGGGATATGTGGTCGAGCTTAGGCTGTGACATGCTGGAGCAGGGGATGTGGATCTGGCGAGGAGGGACACCGCAGGCCTCATCTAAAAACTCAGGGGAGTGGGGCGACGGTATGGGAATCACTAGGTAACCTGAACTTTATTATCTAAGCTAGGAGGAACGGGAAGAACGACAGGGGTTGGTGGCGGCACCGGCAGTGATCGTGAGCTAGGGTTCAAGGGGGGAGGGGACGGGTGGGGGACTATGGAGGAGGGTTGGTGTTTGAGGATACGTCGTGGCTACTAAAATTTTTAGTAATGGTGGGTGGAGATGGTGGTGGACAAGGGAAGGCGACGATTCAAATGCCTCGGCTACTGCAATTTTACTATAAGGTCGGTGCTGGAGGAGTGTGGGCGATGGTTGAAGTACGACGGCTACTAAAATTTGGGTAAAGGAATTGATGCAGGGCAAGAGTGCCCAAAACCACGCACAGTCCAATAACAATATGCGTGTATGATAATAAGGAAAAGTGGCGCGGAACCGCCAATTTTTGCAACGCTCATGGCGGGTAGTTTTTTTATATTTCTAACTAGCTGGTCTATCGCACACGGTTCGTCCTAATTTCCAAATAAACTTACCCGCCTTTAGCTTGCACAGGTGGTGGTTTTACAAGGCACCTTGCATCGCACATGGTTAAGCCAGTACCTCCCTTTGCTCACGCTTGCGTGGTCGTGGTGATTTTATAGCGCACTTGCATCACACACGGTTGAGCCAGTACCTCCACCTTTGCTCGCACTTGCACAGGCGTGGTGATTCACAGCGAACTTGTATTTCACATAGTTAAGATATTATACCTGTGTCTATTGAGTGTCATCGGAGTCTTTGCAGCAAAAAATAACGTTAGAGAGGGTCAGAAGACATCCACACCAGCATGTGGCCCAAATATATTTGAGTGAAAAGGGTGGTCTGTGATATTCAAAATTCCAATGCACAACTTTGACCGCGCGGGCCCACGGTTGGGCGCGTCATCGAAGATCAATGAGAGGGGCCAGAAGTCAAGAACCACCTCGAAGTGGCCAAATATATGTAGGAATACCGGGGATGTTTAAAACTTTAAATACACAATGCATAATGATACGTCTCCAACGTATCTATAGTTTTTGATTGCTCCATGCTATATTATCTACTGTTTTGGACATTATTGGGCTTTATTATCCACTTTTATATTATTTTTGGGACTAAACTATTAACCGGAGGCCCAGCACAAAATTGTTGTTTTTTGCCTATTTCAGGGTTTCGAAGAAAAGGAATATCAAACGGAGTCCAAACGGAATGAAACCTTCGGGAACGTGATTTTCTCGCCGAACATGATCCAGGAGACTTGGACCCTATGTCAAGAAACAAAGGACAAGGCCACGAGGTAGGGGGCGCGCCTACCCCCCCAGGCGCGCCCTCCACCCTCGTGGGCCCCCTGTTGCTCCACCTACGTACTCCTTCCTCCTATATATACCTATGTACCCCCAAACGATCAGATACGGAGCCAAAACCCTAATTCCACCGCCGTAACTTTTTGTAGCCACGAGATCCCATCTTGGGGGCTGTTCCGGAGCTCCGCCGGAGGGGGTATCCATCACAGAGGGCTCCTACATCAACACCATAGCCTCTCCGGTGAAGTGTGAGTAGTTTACCTCAGACGTTTGGGTCCATAGTTATTAGCTAGATGCCTTCTTCTCTGTTTTTGGATCTCAATACAATGTTCTCCTCCCCTCTTGCTTTTTTAATTTGCTTTTATTTTACTTTGCATCTTTATCATAAAGATACCAAAAATATTTTCTTATCATATCTATCAGATCTCACTCTCGTAAGTGACCATGAAGGGATTGACAACCCCTTATCGCGTTGGTTGCGAGGAGTTATTTGTTTTGTGCAGGTACGAGGGACTTGCGCGTAGCCTCCTACTGGATTCATACCTTGGTTCTCAAAAACTGAGGAAAATACTTACGCTACTTTCGCTGCATCATCCTTTCCTCTTCAAGGAAATCCAACACAGTGCTCAAGAGGTAGCAGAGAAGATTTCTGGCGCCGTTGCCGGGGAGTCTACGCAAAAGTCAATATACCAAGTACCCATCACATACCCTTATCTCCCGCATTAAATTATTTGCCATTTGCCTCTCGTTTTCCTCTCCCCCACTTCACCCTTGGCGTTTTATTCGCCCTCTCTCTCTCTCTCTATCCTCCCTCTCTTTCTTTGTCCGCCTCTTTTTCATTTGCTTGTCGTTATGGCTAGTTGTAAGTGCATCTAGTGCCCCTTAGTGATTTTGGTGTATTGAAGACTTATAGGTTAAGGGACTAATGTGTTTATGAGTGTACACAGGTCTATAAGTCTATGAGGAGTTTGATATTTACGGAGAAAGTCGGCCCCTAAAAATGAAGTTCTTTGACTGAAGACTTTGGATCTCTGAAGACTTTCTAAAGACTTCGAAAGTGAAGAAAATGGTGTGACCGTGAAGACTTGGTATTCATTCAAGGAGCATGAAGCGTGAAGACTTTTGTTTTCGTAGTTTCATTTTCTATTTCTTGAGTCATAGAAAATACCGTACTGTTAAAGGGGGACGAGGAAATACTAAGGAAAAATTTCCATGTGATGCTCAACTCAACATCCTACACCTACCAATCCCTTCGAGTGAAGCCATTGGAAATCTCATATAGTTTAGTCAACTTCTTCAGTGACAGAGACGAAGTTCTTCTGGTCTCTGAGGAATTTGTTCTGACTAAGGAGTTAGGAATACGCCAGTGCGAATTTCCTACACAGTGAGGAACATGATAGCCCTGAGGATTTTGCTACTCAAAATTCCGACCGTTGCTGGGCTATGCGCCAGCTGTCCCAAAATATCTATCCACCTAACGGTCATATCATTGAAGGGCATTTATGTCTTATCATGTCGGGCTGCTCCCTAGTCTATAAATAGCCGCCCCTACAACCACTAGCTGGTTGGCTGCTCTGAGAGAAACTGACACTTGTCATTTGAGAGCAACCCATCCTCTGAAGACTTTGAGCGAAAATCATCAAGTGAGGAAAAACCCAAACCAAAACCCAAACACCTACAAACCCCAAGTGATTGAGCATCACTGAAGAGATTGATCCTACGTGGATCTGACGCTTGTTACCTTTGAAGATTGTGCTTCTTCCAGACGGTTAGGCGTCATGGTCTAGAGCACCAAGAGGAATTGTGGATCACCGAGTGACCGAGTTTGTGAAGGTTTGGAAGTCGCTTGAAGACTTACCACGAGTGATTGGACGAGGTCTGTGTGACCTTAGTTCAAGGAGAATACGGTGAGGACTGGGTATCCTGAGCTGCGTGTTTAGGACTGGGTGTCCGGGACTGTGTGTCCTCGAGTTTAAATACTCAGCTGCTCCAACCAGACGTACAACTGAGACAACAGTTGGAACTGGTCTACCAAATCATTGTCATCACCAAGCTTACTGGTTCTATTTCCTCAACTATTTCATTTCCTCATAACTGTGTTGTGTGCTTGTTCATATCTGTGTTTGAAGACTTTGACTGAAGACTTTCTCAATTTCCTCAGTTCAATTTCTTCAGTCTGTTTGTCTTCATCCTGTGTTATCCTGTGCTTACGCTTCTATACTCTGTGCCTGTCTTCATTTCATCATGATGACTATGCTTGTATTCTGTTATGTTTACTTTTGAGTACTCATTCCGCTACTAGTAGTTCTTCACTAAGGAATTTCCTCACCGGCAAATTTCTCAGTGAAGAATTTCATAAAAATCGCCTATTCACCCCCCCTCTAGTCGATATAACGCACTTTCAATTGGTATCAGAGCAAGGTACTCCCTTGTTCTGTGTGATTTTGGTTTAACCGCCTGGAGTTTTAGTTATGTCGATCGCAGGTATGATCAAGGTCTCTGCTGGGTGTCCTACCTTCGATGGGACGGACTACCCCTACTGGAAGAATAAGATGCGAATGCATCTTGAAGCAATTGATAACGATCTCTGGTATGTTGTGGAAAATGGTGTTCCCTCAGTCACACCTTCTCTGAATGCTGCTGATGTGAAGAGATTCAAGCAACTCGACTCTCAAGCAAAGAATATCATATGTGGCCATCTGAGCAAAGGACAGTATGGCAGAGTGAGTGCTTTGGAGACAGTGAAGCTTATCTAGGACAGGTTGTCCAAAGTGAATGAAGGAGTCTCAACTCAGCATGACTCTCGAGTTGATGTTCTTCACAATCTCTTCAACCGCTTCAAAAGACTCAACAATGAAAATGTTCAACAAACCTTCGATCGCCTCACTGACATCTCAAATGAGCTTCAAGCACTGGGTGCCACTGACATCACCGACCATGAGGTGGTGAAGAAATTGTTGAGATCGCTTGATTCCTCATTTGACACTCTGGAATTGATGATACAAGAACGTGCTGATTACAAGTCACTTGATCCCGCTGATATTCTCGAAAGGCTGGATACTCATGAGTTCCAACTTGTTGAAAAGAGAGATCTCTATGGTTCAAGCTATGGCAGAACACGTGCACTGAAGTCCAAGGCCGTATCTGAGTCCGAAGATGAAGACTCTGGTAGCAGCCTTGGTGATCCTGAAGAACTAAGCCATGATCTGGCTCTGCTTGTGAAGAAGTTCCAAAAGTTCTCAAGACGTGGTCGCCTTGGGAGACCCTCAAGGAGCAGTGAATCCTCATCAAGTGACTACAAGAGGAGGCTCTGCCACAAATTCAAGAAGCCTGGACATTACATTCAAGATTGTCCTCAATGGGAAAAGGAATCAAAGAAGAAGAAATACAATGATTACAGTTCTGATGATGCGAAGAAAAAGAAGAAATCCACAAAATCCTCTTCATCAAAATACTCAAAGTCTTCATATCACAAGAAGAGCAGCTCCAAGAAGGCCAGGGCATTCATTGGCAAGGAAATGGACTCTGAGGCTAAATCTGAAGAAAATGGGGAAGAGTCATCTGAGGAGTCCGAATCCGGAGTGGCGAGCCTAGCTCTCGCTACTGCATTCGTCAGCAAGTCTATCTTCAACACTGAAGAAAATAACCTCACCAACAAAGCTGATGAAGGGGATGATGACTACGCTCCCACCTACTGCTTCATGGCAAAGGGTTCCAAGGTACTCAAATATACCTCATCTGAATCAAGTGAGAATGAATCTGATGAAAATCTTAAGCCCAGCTATTCTAAACTTGCTAAGATTGCTGTAAAACAACAAAGGGCTTTAGAAAAGGTTCAAAACATGCTAGACAAAAGTGATGATATGTTGGGTGAAGAAATGGATCACACTAAAGCCCTGACTGAAAATCTTCAGAGATTTCAGACTAGGTTTGACAATCTTCAAAGTCATCATAACACTCTCTTATCCGATCATGAGAAGCTTTCTAATGAATTTCTTCAAAGAAAGGAAGACCTTGAGAAGCTAAGAGTGAGTTATGAAGATCTTCAAAAGGAGCGTGATTCATTACTTGCTCAACAAATCAGCGCTTCTCAGGAAGAATTTGTTCCTCCATGCTTGAAGTGCATTGAACGTGTATCTGCTAATTCTTCACCTGAATGTTCAAATGCTGCTAATGTTTCAAATTCTTCACATGCCTCTGCTATCACTAATTCCTCATCTGAGGACATTGCTAGTATCACTGACGATGCAGGGCTGAAGGAATTGTACACGACAGGCATGTACAAAAGCCTCAAAGGGCATCAGGCTCTTTGTGATGTGCTTAAAAAGCAGATCCTCAACAGGAACCCTAGGAAAGAGGGTATCGCCTTTGAGAGGAAACTCAATGCTGATGGTACATATTGGAAGCCTGAGCAGTACCCCAAAACTACATGGGTTGCTGCAAAGGGACCTCTAGTTGATCCATCTAACTTATCTAGATTTCCATGTGAATCTCCTCATTCTGATGATGAGTCAATTGACTCCAACTATAAACTGTTCAAAAATCAGAATGGTGAAGTATTTGCTAGATATGTTGCCACTAACTGCAGGAACGGCTCCCCTATGAAGAAAATATGGGTTCCCAAAAGATGCCTTGAAAATCTTCAGGTGAATGTCATCATGACGCCACCTGTGAAGAATAGGAACCCCAGATCAAATTCTTCATATGGACCAAATTCTTCATATGGATTCAAGTCCTCATACGGATCATATTCCTCATATGGATCAAAGTCCTCATATGAACATCATCATGCTAACCCGTCTGTTTCGCAGGGAAGATTTAAGGATTATGGATATGTGCATTATTCTTCAAATCATTATGTCCATAAGTCCTCGAAGAATTTCTCTGCATACTCTTATGCTTACTCTAACCCCTCTTATGTGAAACGAAATGGACTGGCTTCTATGACATCCTTCTTGTATGGAGCTCGCAGAATGATGAACTCTTTGCCACCCCTTCAGATGTGGGTGGTGAAGAAAAAGAACTAATCTCTTCTGTAGGGTCAGGTCTTCAGACATACGTATTCGTCTGAAGAATTTGCTGGAGACCTGAGTATGCCTGATAGGACGCAGGCTAATCATGAAGAAATGAACTCTCATTTCTAACGTCCTCATATTGCTTTATCAGTTCTTTTACTTGATGAAATTGATCTGATGAATTGGTGTCATATTCTTCACTAATGAAGTATATGAGTTTGTAAGCTGCACTAATTCGTCTACAGGATGATCAACCCAAAGCCACTGAGTGGGTCCTCGATAGTGGATGTACAAACCACATGACTGGTGACAAGAATCTATTGATGGATGCTCCATTATCTCTATTGCATCTGAAGCATATCATCTTTGCTGACAAAGGCAAAAGTCAGTTATTGGGTCTAGGTAAGGTTGCGATCACAAAGGATCGACACATGGACAAAGTCATGCTTGTTGGGTCCTTAGGATACAACCTTATGTCTGTCTCAATGCTTTATGATCTTGATATGGTTGTTGTCTTTGGCAAGTACCGTTGTGTTGTGGTTATGGAAGCTGACAATTCCAAAGTCTTCGAAGGCTTTTGGAGAGGAGACCTATATATTGTTGATTTCTCTACAGGACCACAACCAGCCGTGTGCTTACTTGCAAAAGCTTCAGAAGGCTGGCTCTGGCATCGACGACTTGGTCATGCAGGCATGAGGAATTTGCACACGCTTGCGAAGAAGAAGCATGTCATTGGCATCGAGAACGTCAAATTCCTCAAGGATCACCTATGCGGAGCCTGTGAAGCTGGGAAGATGACCAAGGCCAAGCATCCAGCGAAGACTATCATGACCACCACTCGCCCATTTGAATTGCTTCACATGGATCTCTTTGGTCCTAATCATTATTCTGCTATTTCAAATGAAGCATCTCAATATGGCTTGGTTATTGTTGATGATTATTCTCGCTACACATGGGTACACCTTGTTACTTACAAACATGAAGTGCAGGAAGTCTTCAAATGATTTTCCTCGAGGGCTTCAACCAACTTTGGTGTGAAGATCAAGCACATCAGAAGTGACAATGGCACTGAGTTCAAGAATTCTGGTCTCGATGACTATCTTGATGAACTTGGCATTACTCATGAGTTATCTGCTCCTTATACTCCTCAGCAGAATGGCGTCATGGAGCACAAGAACAGGACTCTTGCTGAGATGGCTCGCACTATGCTTGATGAATACAAAACGCCTCGTCGTTTCTGGACTGAGGCAATTGATACTGCATGCCACATCATCAACAGAGTATATCTTCACAAATTCTTCAAGAAGACTGCCTATGAATTCCTCACTAATAAGAAACCCAATGTAAGTTATTTCAAAGTCTTCGGTGCTAAATGTTGGATTAGAGATCCTCATCACAACTCAAAATTTGCATCGAAAGCACATGAAGGTTTTATGCTTGGTTACGGAAAGGACTCGCACACCTACAAAGTCTTCAACAACGTTCTTCACAAAGTTGTTGAAACTGTAGATGTGTGGTTCGATGAAACTAATGGATCGCAAAGAGAGCACCTACCTACTGTGATAGATGAACCAGCACCTGAGGAAACTATCAAGTTCAAGGCTACTGAGGATGTCATTCCTACTGAAGAATCTGCTGAAGAATTCATTCCAGAACATGAAGAACGTCGAGCCAATGCACCTGAAGAAAATGGTGCTGAAGAAAACACTGATCAAATTCTTCAACGGCAACCAGCTCATCCTTGCATTGCAAAAGAAGTGCAAGTTGAAAAGATCATCAATGACATCAAAGCGCCAGGTCCTCTCACACGCTCAAAAGCTTCACATTTGTCTAACTTTTGTGGGAACTATGCTTTTGTCTCTATTACAGAGCCCACTAAGGTAGATGAAGCATTTCTGGAGCCTGAGTGGATTCAGGCCATGCAAGAAGAATTACATCAGTTTGAGCTCAACAATGTCTGGGAACTGGTCAAACGTCCAGATTCTCGCAAGCACAATATCATCGCCACAAAGTGGATGAAAATGGCCTTGTTGTGAGGAATAAGGCACGACTTGTAGCTCAAGGCTACACACAGCTTGAAGGAATTGATTTCGATGAAACTTTTGCACCTGTTGCTAGACTTGAGGCTATTCGCATATTACTTGCTTATGCTAACCATCATGATATCACTTTATATCAAATGGATGTGAAAAGTGCATTCCTTAATGGTAAGCTTGAGGAAGAAGTATATGTTGCTCAACCCCCAGGTTTTGAAGATCCAAAGAATCCTGACAAAGTCTTTAGACTCATCAAGGCCCTCTATGACCTCAAGCAGGCCCCACGGGCTTGGTATGGCACTTTGAAGGAATTCCTCATGACGAAAGGCTTCAAACCCGGTCCACTCGACCCTACTCTTTTCACTAAATCTTATGATGGTGAATTGTTTGTGTGCCAAATATATGTTGATGATATTATCTTTGGCTGTACTGACCAACGTTATAGTGATGAATTTGCCTATATGATGAGTGAAGAATATCAAATGTCTATGATGGGAGAGTTGAAATTCTTCTTCGGTCTTCAAATTTGTCAACAACGCAATGGCATATTCATATCTCAGGAGAAATACCTCAAGGATGTACTGAGGAAATTCGGCATGCAAGATTGCAAAGGCGTCAAAATTCCTATGCCCACAAATGGCCATCTGTGCACTGATGAAAATGGTATTGACTTTGATCATAAGGTATACCGCTCCATGATAGGTTCTTTATTGTACTTATGTGCATCTAGGCCAGATATAATGCTTAGTGTTTGCATGTGTGCCCGATTTCAAGCTACACCAAAGGAATCACACCATAAGGCTGTGAAGCATATTCTTCGATATCTAGCTCACACACCAACACTTGGATTATGGTACCCCAAGGGCTTGGCTTTTGATCTCATTGGATATTCTGACTCTGACTATGCTGGTGATTGTGTGGACCGCAAGTCAACATCTGGTACATGTCATTTCCCTGGATGATCTTTGGTCTGTTGGTCCTCGAAGAAACAGAACTGCGTATCACTATCTACTACTGAAGTTGGGTACATTGCCGCTGGTTCTTGCTGTGCCCAATTGCTATGGATGAAGCAAACTCTCAAGGACTACGGCGTCAACATGAAGAATGCGCCTCTCTTTTGTGACAATGAGAGTGCCATCAAGATTGCTCACAACCCAGTTCAGCACTCGAAGACAAAGCACATTCAGATTCGTCATAATTTTCTTCGTGATCATGTGTTGAAGGGCGACATTTCTATTGAGCATTTGAAGACTAAAGAACAGCTAGCCGATATCTTCACAAAGCCCTTGGATGAGAAGAGATTTAGCAAGTTGCGGTGTGAGCTAAATATCCTAGAATCTTCGAATGTTCTTTGAAAAGGACACTCATCCTAACACTTATGCAAAATTGATGACTTAGATGTGCAACACATGAAGAAACATTTTTCTTCAATCAATGAAGAATAACACTCTTAGTGTGAAGAAATTAATGAAGAATTTGATTCTCAGAACCCTATGATAATTGTACGCAGCGTCTGAAAGAAATCATCATTCTTATACGGTGGGTCACGCCACCACCAAAAGTTGAAATTCCTCAAATTATTCATATTCTTCAACTTTGCATAGTCTTCATTGTTTCCGCCATTTCTCTTCATTGGCTATATATATATATATATATGAGTTTATGTCCTCTACATCATTCACTTATTGCTATTTCTTCAAGTTGGTTTTCTGCTAAGTGAATGTGATCGGACCCTTCCCCTCTATGCTATACTCAACCCAATCTGTTCACAAATTCTTCATGTGCGTTCTATTTGAAACTCGTTCAAAATCTTCACTGTGTCCTTGTCAGCTGAAGAAATTGTGAACGGAACTTTAAAACCTATCTTATCAAAAATTTCGGCTTTGCCGCTCAAACCGTTTCTCATCCCACGATATACTTATCCACTCACCCACGATCTAACACGATCTCCACCTCTCACTACATGGGTGACACATGTCATGCGAATGAGAACGGTCAGGGGCACGTTCGTCCATTTTCTTTGGGCGAGTAGTTTTTCACCGTGGCTATAAATACCCCTCCTTCCCTTCCTCACTTATTTTACTCCGCTCGATCTCTCTCCAGCTCGAGCTTCTCAAACCCTAGCGCCGCCGCTACTTCATCGCCGCCGGGAGGAAGAGCCTCACTGCCTCGACCTCGTCGCCGACGTACTCGCGCCGACCGCGGAAATCTTCACTCCGCCACCACCGTAGCCGTCTTCCTCCACCAAGTTAGGGCGTCGAAGATCTGCACAGACAAACTTCACATCTCCTCACTCTAGTTTGTCGTGTTCTTCGCCCAGGGTTGTCGGATTTCGGGTTCCGGCAGACCCTTAAGGTTCAAACACTGGGGTGCGCGTGGAGATTACACCTTCTACCTCCCCGCCTCGCAAAGATTTAAACTACTAAAAGAACTACACAAGGGACACAAGATTTATGCTGGTTCGGGCCACCGATGTGGTGTAATACCCTACTCCAGTGTGTGGTTGGTGGATTGCCTCCTGGGGTTGATGATGATGAACAATACAAGGAAGAACAACCTCGCGAGGGTCTGTTCTTGGCTGGGGCGATGAACTGCTAGGAGGAGTTCAGTCTCCCTTCTCTCTCACTCACTTACTCTCTCTGCTTTGCTCTCACTTGTCGACCGTTCGAACGAATGAACCTAACCGAACCGAACCCCCTTGCTATGCGGGTGGCTGGTCCTATTTATAGAGGTCCTGGTCCTCTTCCCAAATATCGAGCAGGAAGGGAGCCAACAAATGGCGGGCTAATTTGAAGGGGATAGCAAGTATCAACTACCCTGACAAAAGCAGCCTTCACCTGCGCAAAGCTCTGGTGATGACGCCGTCTTGGGCTCCATGGTGACCTCCGTCTCGTAGTCCTCCTGGTCTTGGTCTCATTGCACCGAAATGGCAACCTTTGCCTGATGCCTCGGTACTCTGTGGCTGCGCTTGCCCCCTTTGCACCAAAGAGGAAAGAAGGACGCTGCGCGCGCTGGAACCCGCCTGGCGCCCTGAGTCGTCATGGCTTGTGTCACGGGCACCTCGCGAAGTACCCCGCCTTGATCTCTCCGCCTCCTCGCGAGCCAACCTGAAGAGGCCGTGCCTGAGGAGGCTCCGTGTCGTCCGCCTCGCGAGGCTTGGCCCCTCGCGAGGGTCTTGAGTCTCGTGTTGATGAAGATGGGCCGTGCTGGGCCTCCTTTGAGCCACGCCGCAGGCCGCAGGCAGGCAAGTCTGGGGACCCCCGTTCCCAGAATGCCGACAGTAGCCCTCGGGCCCAAGGCACGCCCGGACTTGGCCGTGCCGAGAGGCGGGAGGGAAAGGGCAAAACGCCGCGGGCCCTAACAGCCTGCGGCCTTGGGTGCCACGTGGCGGTTGATTAGACGTGGGCATCTCCACTTCCCCATGACGCCTTGGTGATCGCGCGAGTTGGACAAGTCCCTGCATGCAGATCGTGTCATGATTACCTGTGATCGTGGAGGCCGGCGGTTGGTCTTCGCCGGCTATAAGTACGGAACTGTGCGTGCCCTTCCAGTCCATCCCTCCTTGCTTCTCCTTCTTCCCGATCCTAGCTCTGTCTTGCTGTGATGGCTCCGATCCGCCGGTTCTCTGCAGCAGAGAAGGGGAAGGCCCCGCGAGAAGGACCAGACCCGCTCCCGCCGAAGAAGCGACTCGCCCTTTGCAGCCGGGACGAGGAGGACCGTCAGGTGGTGGCGAGGCCCTGGTGCGAGCGGGCTCCGCCGGGGTTCCCACTTCCCTTGTATGCCCACGTCGAGGGCCCCGAAGGTGTCGATGCCGATCCCCGCGGTCAGCGCCGTCGTCGGCGCCGTCGGGTCACGAAGGCGTGGGTTGTTCCACCTGGGGTTCACGCCGAGGGCTCCTCCCAAGAGTTCGTGCTCCACGTCGCCATTCCTTCTCCAGTCTTGGAGCTCTGGCTGCAGCACGCCGGCTGCAGCACCCTCGCGACCGAGGCAGAGGTCGTGGTCGCTGCCCCGGGCGAGGTCTACATGTCCCGTGGCTGGAGAGAGATCGCCCAGGTTTGCAGGGAAAGGGGCGTCTTCGCGGTCCACTTGGAGTACGATGGCGCTGCAGCGATGTTCTTCAAGGTCTTCGACGTGAACAGGCGCCGGCTGGAGTGTTGCCCCGAGAGAGGTGGCCAGGACTTTGCCTTGGTGAGGGCCAGGCCCGTCGACCGCTCCCTTGGCGGAGGTGCCGGAGGGCCCAGTGACTCCGGCGAGATCTTCGCGACTCCGGAGACGAGCGACGACAGCTACGAGCCCCCGAGTCGGCGCTGCTCCTGGAGCAGGGCGGGCTCGTCTGGCCATCGCCGACTCTGATCTGGATGGGGTTGGCGCCGGCGCTTGACGGCCCACGGTTGATGATGGCATCTTTTGCAGGAGCACGTGTAGTTAGCATCCCTTAGGTTCCGTTCCCTACGAGGAATCAAAATGCGCCCCATGGGGGCTTGTAAGGTGCCTGTAGTCCCGTTTGTTAATACACAACCTTTGCTGCAGAGCTGTGCGAGTTGCTGATCCCGTCTTAGCTCAGTTCTCCCTTTCAAACCTCACGAGGGCTTGGTGCTCTGCACCGACAGGTCCCAGTCCCAAGGCGGCGTCAGCCGTCGCTGGTATGCCAGGTCGCGATGCCGTGGTCAAGGCCAGGAGGTGAGCGACCCGGGGTCCGGTAAGAGCCCCTGAGTCGCGATGCCAAGGAGGTCCCCTTTGGCGCCCAAGCAGCCGTCGTTCGGCGAGAAAGGAGAGCAGCGTCGCTGATACGGAATTGCATTAGGTGAGGGGGTAGTGCTGCGATAGCCGGTGCTTTCGGGCGGTGACTTATCTCGAGAGTCGGGGATTATTCCTGGTGTGCCGTCGGGTCCGCGCATCGGCAGGAGCGGGATTGCTCGGCAAGGTCCTCGCGAGCCCCTTCTCCCCCGCCTCCGCTCCCCTTTCTGCTCTAGGTCCTCGGGTCCCAGCCCTCGAGCTAGTCTCAGCCATCGCTGGTATGCCAGGTCACGATGCCATGGTCAAGGCCAGAGGGTGAGGGCTGGAGAGCCAGTAGGAGCCCTGAGTCGCGATGCTCAGGCACCCCCTTTAACATGCAAGCGGTTCGCGCGGGGCGAGAGTGAAAAGAATGCCGCGAGGGCCGTGCCTGGTGCAACTCCCTTAGGGGATCCTGTAAACTCATCACAGAAGGAAGAAAAGGTTGTCATGGCAACTGTTAGTCTGCCGTTAGTTGCTTCCAAGGGGGGATGAGGCACTGGAGGCTTGACGAGGTGGCGCTATGCGGGGCTGCCGCGGCCAGAGCTCAGCCACTCAGGTTTGTCGGCGTTGCAGGGACGGACCCATGCGCAAGCGTCGTCCCGTTGTGGGAGCAATTCCGTCAGTTGGCGCCAGTTGAGCAGGCAACTAGATCAAACACGTTAGCTGTGAAGGAGGGGATTCATTCAAACAGATGCTGGGAAGGTAAACATCGCTGGGTCGGGCCCGAGCGACTTGGGGATGATGCAGCCCGAGGGGCGCCCCCAACAAAGCAAGCTAGTGATATGAAATAAAGGGATACATGCCGCAGGGACGGACCCACGCGGCCTGGGAACGATGCAGCCCTGGGAGGGCGCTCCCAGCTGAGAATGAAACTTGTAAGATGTCACCTGAGGGTGTCGAGGGCGAAGGGGTGTTGGTGAAGCAAACTCGGTAGGCTGCGGAAGCCGATCCTCACGAGCCCCCAGGCCCAGGGGCCTCGGGAGGCTCCAGAGGCATTGGTAGCTTTTCACGAATCATCTCCATCTCCGCCAAGGCTGCGGAACGCCTGTCTTCTCGAGCCTCAATGATGCCCCTCATGAGGCGCTGGCGCGTAGCAACCGCGCTCGGCAGGCCATAAGGCATGCGAACGTAGCTGTGGGGCGGACCCCGGCAGCGCCCCACTCGCGAGGGCCAGAGGCGCTCCATCGTAGCGGCTTGGTTGAGCCCTGGTACATCGACGCAGACGCGCAACCCACCATCCTCGCCTAGATGGGGAGACGCAGCCGGCAGACGGCGGCAACCTCTCACGATCCTCGATTCCTGTAGTTCTTGAATGGCTTTGTAGACGAACTCCTGCGGGTACGACCTTCCTTGCCTTGCTCCTTCTTGAGGGAAACGTGCTCCGAAGGCCTCCACGTGGTGCCCAAGTGCCTCCCTCGTGACCCTGGCCAGGTCGGTGGCCCTCCAGGGGAGAGCCCCCGAGCCCTGCCTGAGGAGGGCGCCGGGCGCGCTTTCGTATGCGATGGAAGGAGGCCCCCCTTGGGCAGACGCGGGCCCTGAGGGGCCTGCCTCCCGAGGGGCTGGTCCGGACGATGTCTTCTTCTTCTTGGGGTGGCCTCGGGAAACCTCCTGCTTCCGCGATCCGGGTATTCCAGCAACGCGGCCTGAAAGGCTCGCTCCAAGGAACACACTGCATCCCTCTCTTCACACGGCACCGTGATGACTCCGCCACTCCCTGGCATCTTGAGGACGTTGTAGCCATGGTGAGTTACGGCCATGAACTTGGCCAGCGCTGGGTACTCGAGGATGGCATTGTACGGCAGGCGGATGTTGGCGATGTCGAAGTCGATGAGCTCGGTGCGGTAGTTGTCGCGTGCCCCGAAGGTGTCAGGGAGGCGGACCTGCCCAATCGGGATCGTGGAGCCGTCGGTGATTCCGGAGAAGGGCTTGGTTGGCTGAAGCTGGTCGTAGGGCACTTGGAGATTGTTGACCATTTCCACGGATAGGACGTTGAGTCCTGCCCCACCATCGATGAGGGTCTTGGCGACCAGTACATTGCTGATGACTAGGGAGCAGAGCATCGGGAGGACGCCAGCTATGGCTGCACACTTGAGTTGATCCGCTGAGCTGAAAGTGATGGAGCACGCCGACCACCTGAGAGGGCGCGTTGCCTCGAGCCTGGGAAGGGCTGCATTCACCTCACGGACAAACTGCTTGAAGATGCGTTGGGAGGCTGGGGCTTGAGCTCCGCCCAGGATGCAGGCGATTGCGCAAGGCTCCTGGAAGCCCCTAGCCCCCTTGTCTTGGTGGCGGTCCTCGTTCCTCCTTGGTTGAGGCGGTAGTGGAGGGAGGCCTGCGTTGCCCTGCGGGCGATCCTCACGAGGCTGATCCCTCCAGTCCCCCTCGCGAAGCAGGTCTCGCCAGCGATCCTTGCGAGGCTGATCACGCCACCCTTGGCGCGGGCCACGGTCTTCCCAGCGTCCTGCGTTTCTTCCTCCTCCTCGGCCGTAGCCCCAATCGGCGCGGTCGGGATGACGGCCGATCCTTCCTTCTCGCACGACACGGAGTTCTTGGCATTCGTTGGTGTTGTGGGTGTGGAGGTCGTGGTACACACAGTACCGGCTGCCCCTGGTGGACTCAGGCAGATCTTTGCCCCGCTTGGTGTCTGGCTCTGCTGCGAGCACGACAGCCCCCTTGCGCTTCACGTCCTTGGCCTTGGGCTTCTTCTCCTCTGGTTCTGCGGTAGGCAGCTCGAGGAGGGAGAGGCATCTCTCCTCAGCCCTGGCGCACTTGGTCGCCAAGTTGAACAGTTCCAGGGAGGTGCACAGGTCTTCATGCATCGCCAGCTCCTCCTTCATCTTGACGTCGCGCACACCATCGGAGAAGGCCGAGATGATGGCCTCTTCGGACACCTTGGGGATCTTGAGGCGCGCGCTGTTGAAGCGCTGGATGTACTTCTGCAGGGTCTCTCCGGGTTGTTGCTTGATGCGGCGCATGTCGCTCACGGCAGGAGGCCGGTCGCGAGTACCTTGGAAGTTGGCGATGAAGCGGGTGCGCATCTGGTCCCAGGAAGAGATCGTGCCCGGAGCCAGATTCAAGAGCCAGGTGCGGGCTCCTTCCTTGAGCGCCATGGGGAATCAGTTCGCCATGACCTTTTTGTCCCCGCTGTCAGCTTCGATGCCCAGCTCATAGAGCTGGAGGAACTCTTTAGGGTCAGTCGTGCCATCATAACGAGGAGGCAGGTCTGGCTTGAATTTGCCTGGCCATGCGATGCTACGTAGCTCGATGGTGTAAGCGCGGCAGCCCGCGGTGGCCACGACAGGCCTCGGCTGGTGGAGAGCTTGGTCTTGAGGGTCCCCACGCGCTGCAGCTAGGAGCAGTGCGGGGTCTTGGCGTGCCGGAACTGGAGCAGGGTCGCGGCGTGCCGGAGCAGCTCCTTGCGGGTGAGGGATTTCTTGGCAGCTCCGTTCTTGCTGCGCTGGCGCCTGACGGAGCGGGTTCTGCCCAGGGGCCACACGCCTTGGAGCCATGGCGTCTTCTTGGAGATGAGCCGGCTGGTACGCCTCCGGAGCTTCGTTGCCCGCGCGGGGCGGGGTGCGGCGCAGCGGAACGGACGGCGCGGAAGAGCCCCCTGCGGCGCGGACAAGCTCGGCGACGCGGTCGAGCCACTCCTCGTAGACGTCGTCGACGGGACGGTAGTGCAGAAGCTCGTTTGCCGCGAGGAGCGCAGCTCGAGCCTCCAAGGGTGCGCGGAGCACGCGGGACGAAGAATCAGCGGGTGCGAGCGATGGAGTAGCGGTGTGGCCGTCTTGCTGCACGGATGGATGCTGAGACGATGCTTGCTGCTCGCCCCCTGCCGGGCCGGTGGCGGCGTTGACGGCGGGTGACGGGGAACGACGAGGACGTCCGCCGACGGGCGCCGTCTGGGCAACGCGAGAAGCGATGGCGGCCCGGCGCTCGGGGCGGGCCCGACGAGCGTCGGACATGGATGCGACGGTCGGAGGGGAACGGGGCGGTGGACGACGAATTCCGGCGCGCCAAATGTCGGATTTCGGGTTCCGGCAGACCCTTGAGGTTCAAACACTAGGGTGCGCGTGGAGATTACACCTTCTACCTCCCCGCCTTGCAAAGATTTAAACTACTAAAAGAACTGCACAAGGGGCACAAGATTTATACTGGTTCGGGTCACCGATGTGGTGTAATACCCTACTCCAGTGCGTGGTTGGTGGATTGCCTCCTGGGGCTGATGATGATGAACAATACAAGGAAGAACAGCCTCGCGAGGGTCTGTTCTTGGCTGGGGCGATGAACTGCTAGGAGGAGTTCAGTCACCCTTCTCTCTCTCTCACTTACTCTCTCTGCTTTGCTCTCACTTGTCGACCGTTCGAACGAATGAACCTAACCGAACCGAACCCCCTTGCTATGCGGGTGGCTGGTCCTATTTATAGAGGCCCTGGTCCTCTTCCCAAATATCGAGCGGGAAGGGAGCCAACAAATGGCGGGCTAATTTGAAGGGGGACAGCAAGTATCAACTATCCTGACAAAAGCAGTCTTCGCCTGCGCAAAGCTCTGGTGATGACGCCGTCTTGGGCTCCACGGTGACCTCCGTCTCGTAGTCCTCCTGGTCTTGGTCTCGTTGCACCGAAATGGCAACCTTTGCCTGATGCATCGGTACTCCGCGGCTGCGCTTGCCCCCTTTGCACCAAAGAGGAAAGAAGGACGCTGCACGCGCTGGCACCCGCCTGGCACCCTGAGTCGTCATGGCTTGTGTCACGGGTACCTCAAGAAGTACCGCCTTGATCTCTCCGCCTCCTCACGAGCCAGCCTAAAGAGGCCGTGCCTGAGGAGGCTCCGTGTCGTCCGCCTCGCGAGGCTTGGCCTATAACGCCCTCGATGCGGCTATAGCTCCCACGTGTCGAGGCACGACTTAGAGACATAACCGCATTGAAAGCAATGTCGCAAGTTAGGAAATCATCACAAACATCCCATGTAATATAAGTAAATAAGGGGGAGATACATAGTTGGCTTACACTCGCCACATCACATCAAGGTACATAAATAACATCCATCAAACAAACACTCATGGCCCGACTACGGCGCCAAAATGGAAAAGAACCCAACAAGCGACAAGGCCCTGAATCGAACCCCAACTAGGCACCACTACTGATCATCCGGGAACGATACATAGTAATGCTGAGAATCCTCGTCGAACTCCCACTTGAGCTCGTACTCGTCACCTGGAGCGGAAACACCTGGACCTGCATCTGGAGTTATAGTATCTGTGAGCCACAGGGACTCAGCAATCTCGCACCCTCGCGATCAAGACTATTTAAGCTTATAGGAAGGATAAGGCAATATGAGTGGAGCTACAGCAAGCGACTAGCATATATGGTGGCTAACTTATTCGCAAAAGAGAGCGAGAAGAGGAGGCAAAGCGCGAGCGAGAAGCTATAAGAACATCCTGCGCAAGCATAACACCAACACCGTGTCCACTTCCCGGACTCCGCCGAGAAGGGGCCATCACGGTAACTCACACGGTTGATTCATTTTAATTATGTTTAGTTCAAGTTATCTACAACCGAACATTAACAAATTCCCATCTGCTCATAACCGCGGGCACGGCTTTCGAAAGTTCAATCCCTGCAGGGGAGTCCCAACTTAGCCCATGACAAGCTCTCACGGTCAACGAAGGAATAGACCTCCACCCAAGACACACCGATCAGACTCGGTATCCCGGTACAACAAGACAATTCGACAGGCCAAAACTAAACCAGCAACACCGCCCGAATGTGCCGACAAATCCCGATAGGAGCTGCACATATCTCTTTCTCAGGGCACACACAGATTGTCCTAGGTACGGGTAGGCCAGCCCAGAGTTGCCCCTGGTGGCCACCGGCAGCTGACAGTTGGACCAACACTCAGAGGAGCACTGGCCCGGGGGGGTTTAAATAAGATGACCCTCGGGCTCCGGAAACCCAAGGGAAGAAAAAGGATAGGTGGCAAATAGTAAAACCAATGTTGGGCATTGCTGGCAAAGCTTTAATCAAGGTGAACTATCAAGGGGTTCCCATTATAGCCCAACCGTGTAAGGGACGCTAAAATCCGGGAACATAACACCGATATGACGGAAACTAGGGTGGCAAGAGTGGAACAAAACACTAGGCGAGAGGCCGAGCCTTCCACCCTTTACCAAGTATATAGATGCATTAAGATAACATAGCAATATAATGATATCCCAACAAGTAAATAAATGGTTCCAACAAGGAACGGCTCCAATCTTCACCTGCAACTAGCAACGCTATAAGAAGGGCTGAGCGAAGTGGTAACATAGCCAATCAATGGTTTGCTAGGACAAGGTGGGTTAGAGGTTTAACATGGCAATTGAGAGGCTGACAAGCAAAAGGTAGGCATCGTAGCATTGGCATAGCAAGAGCGAGCAAACTAGCATAGCAAAGATAGTAGTGATTTCGAGGGTATGATCATCTTGCCTGCAAAGCTGTCAGAGTTGGCTGGATCCTCAAAAGCACACTCAACGGGCTCCTCGTTAGCGAACTCGTCTCCCAGCTCTACCCAAACAACACAAACAAGCAACAAGGATACAATCAACCACGTGCAAGGGCAAGCAATAAGATGCAAAGATGATATGCTATGCGGGATGCGATGCGGGATGCAAAATGCAAGACGTGACAGGAAATGCATGAACCTGGCCTCAACTTGGAAAACCAAGTGTGCCACTGGATAGAGGGGATGAAATCGCTTGAAAACGATATAAAGAACATTGGAATCGGAGGTACGGTTTGGAAATGGCAAGCGTTTTATGAAATGAACCGGTCTGCGATTACAGCAAGTAGGCATCTAAACGCAACGAAATGAACATGCTACAGCCACCAAACATAACAACAAAAGACATGGCAGGGATGTACTCAAGATGCTTAACAAAACCCTAGCACTGAGCCATGGCCAAATTCATCCATTATGAGGTTCAAACAAGCATGGCAAAAATGAATAAGCAAAACAGATTTCAGACTTAGTGAAATTAACACTAGTCTGAAATTACAGACCACGATGCTCTCTTCGGAGTAGCAAAACAACACGATAAAAGACCTGAACATGACAAGTAAGAACATGGCATGGAGCTACTCAACAAGTTTATCAGAAGTCCCAAAGTGACCTGGGGTCAAAAGGGATCACAAAATACTCTAACGAGCACACGAACATAGATGAAACACAATCAGTTTTCAGGCTTGGTGAAAACTGAGACATGCTGAAATTTAACTCACGAAGGCATGTAAACGAGCTCGATGCACTCACTACGGTGCAAGTCATGGCAAGGCAAGCATACATCCATTGAGAAGGCACAAAATTCTAACTAGACATGGCAAGAACAAAGGCATAGCATGCATGGATCAACTACAATAACTCCGGCAAAATCGCAAAAGAGTTAACGATCTGCCCAAATTCACAACGATGCAAAAGTAGAGCTCGATTGAATCAAGCTAGGCTGCACCAAACTAGCAAGTAAAGACATGGATGGATAGAGCATAACAAGCTTAACAAAACTCCTTACTGATCATGCTCAAAAGAGGCACGAATCATAAGGAAACAAGCTCGACATATGGCATCATGAACTAAATAATCCCAGACTTAGTGAAAATCACCAAGTCCCTGAAAACAGATTTCCCGGGTGCCTCTCTTTGCAAACTTGCACAAGTCACCACACACATCCTAAAAATGCATGAGTTGCACCTCTGGAAAGAAGACAAAAAGCTTAACAAATCATCTCAAGGACTCACAGGCATATCATGCATGGATTAATCATGGCAAAAATGACAAGTCTAGGATGAACTAGAGGATCGGACAAATAACTCACGATGCCTCCTTCTAGCAGCATTTCGGGCATCAAGATGAAATCAAATGAAAATGACGCAATGGAATGAAATGATGTACTCGTCGAGACAAAGATTTTCATATACTATATGTCCAAATCGGAGCTACGGATGCGGAGATATCACTGGTCAAAGTTAGCACAAAAATTAGGGTTCGGGAGCGAAAAGTCAACCGAGAGGATTTTGGATCTGAGATCTGCACGCTTCACGAGGAGATCGCCGGAGTTCCTGTTCACCGGAGGGATCGGGTTGTCGCCGGACTTGCCGCGGTCGCCGGAGACACGGGATCCGAGGCCGGTCGGAGGAGGCGCCGGCGGTGGTGGTGCTTGCGGGCACGGAAGCCGAGGGGAATGGCGGCGGGCGCGGGAACCGGGGCGAACGGTGGCCGGCTCGGCGGACTGGAGTGGCGGCGCGGCGCTCGCGGTGGCGGGTGGCGGCTCCGGCCACCGGAGCCCGAAGAGACGGCGGCGAGGTGGAAGGCGCGGGGCGCGGGGCACTCGG
>NC_057800.1:628747247-628756714 GCF_018294505.1 Triticum aestivum
ACACGTCTGGCGGCGGATCTGGAATCTTTTTTTTTTGGAGTAGGGTTTGGACGGGGAAGACGAGATCCGAAAATGGAGGGGGTATTTATAGGCATAAGTCGAGCTAGGAGAGTCCAAATGAGGTGCGGTTTTCGGCCAAGCGATCATGATCAAATGCTCTAGGACATGGAGCTGAGTTAGGTGGGTTTTGGGCCAAAATGGAGGGGTGTTGGGCTGCAACACACGCGAGGCCTTTTTGGTCCCTTGGTTAACCGTTGGAGTATCAAACGAAGTCCAAATGATACGAAACTTGACAGGCAGTCTACCGGTAGTAAACCAAGGCCGCATGACAAGTCTCGGTCCAATCCGGAAATGTTTAATCCCCACACGCGAAAAAAAGCTAGAATTGACCACCGGAGGACAACGAAGCGTCGGAATGCAAAATGGACAACGGGGAAAATGCTCGAATGCATGAGATGAACACGTATGCGAATGCAATGCACATGATGACATGATATGCGATGCATGAAAACAAAAACAACACACGGAGACAAAGACCCGAACCCGAGAAATAAATATAAGTTAACGCCAGAAACGGCAAGAGTTGGATACAAATATGGAAAGTTATATCTGGGGCGTTACAACACTCCACCACTACGAAAAGATCTCGTCCCGAGATCTAGGACTGAAAGGACGCCGGGTACTCAGAACGGAGGTGATCCTCGCGTTCCCAGGTAGCTTCACGGTCGGAATGGTGAGACCACTTGACTTTGAGAAATTTGATTGACTTGTTGCGAGTCTTTTGTTCAGTCTCTTTAAGAATAGAAACTGGGTGCTCACGGTAGGAGAGATCTTCTTGGAGCTCAATGTCCTTGAAGTTGACGGTGCGGTCAGGAGTCTTGAAGCACTTTCGAAGCTGAGAGACGTGGAACACATCATGAACATTTGCAAAGTTTGAAGGAAGCTCGAGCTGATAGGCGAGGTCGCCTCTCTTGCTGACAATCTTGAAAGGTCCCACATATCTAGGGGCAAGCTTCCCTTTGATACCGAAGCGATGAGTACCTTTCATAGGAGAGACGCGGAGGTAAACATGATCTTCGATCTCGAAAGCCAAATCACGGTGCTTACTATCATAGTAGCTCTTCTGGCGGGATTGGGCTGCTTTGAGGTTATCACGAATGACTTTGCACATTTCTTCTGCCTCTGTGATTAAGTCATTACCCAGTAGCTGACGTTCACCGGTTTCGGACCAGTTGAGATTGGTACGACACTTCCTGCCATACAGAATTTCAAAAGGGGCCTTGCCCGAACTTGCTTGAAAACTGTTGTTGTATGAGAATTCAGCATAAGGAAGACAATCCTCCCATTTCATGCCGAAAGAGATCACACAAGCCCTAAGCATATCTTCAAGAATCTGGTTGACACGCTCGACTTGACTGCTTGTTTGAGGATGGAAAGCAGTGCTGAAGCGGATGTTGGTGCCCATGGCCTTCTGAAAAGAATCCCAAAACTTGGAGGTAAAGATGCTGCCCCGGTCTGAAGATATCACTTGAGGAATACCGTGCAGAGAGACAATTCGAGAGGTATAGAGTTCCGCTAATTGAGCTGCAGTATCGACTCTTTGATAGGCAGAAAGTGAGCCACTTTGGTGAGCTTGTCGATGACAACGAATATAGCATCATTGCCACGCTTGTACTTTGGAAACCCAGTCACGAAGTCCATTTCAATGTGTTCAAACTTCCATTCTGGAATGGCAAGAGGTTGGAGGAGACCTGCTGGCCTTTGGTGTTCTGCCTTCACTCTTCTGCAAACATCACACTCGTTCACGAATTTAGCGATCTCGCGCTTCATTCGAGTCCACCAATAAGCTTGCTTGAGATCTTGATACATCTTCGTACTCCCAGGGTGGATGGATAGGAGAGAATTGTGAGCCTCGTTCATGATCACTTTACGAAGTTCACCTTTGGGTAAAACAATTCGATCCTCGAAGAAGAGAGTGTCCTTTTCATCAAGGCGGTAGCACTTGTACTTGGACTGACTCTTGGCAATACCAAACTTCACCTTTTTCACCATAGCATCAAGAAGCTGGGCTTGGCGAATCTGGTCTTCTAAGGTAGGAGAGACTTGAAGGTTGGCGAGGAATCCTTGAGGGACAACTTGCAGATTCAGTTTACGGAAAGCTTCACAAAGCTCGGGTTGATAAGGCTTAAGAATCAGACTGTTGCAATATGCTTTTCTGCTCAAAGCGTCAGCAATCACATTTGCCTTGCCTGGAGTATACTCGATACTTGGGTTATACTCTTGAATCATTTCGACCCATCGAGTTTGCCTGAGGTTCAGATTAGGCTGCGTGAAGATGTACTTGAGACTCTTGTGATCAGTGAAAATATCCAATTTTCTTCCCAATAGAAGATGTCTCCAAGTCAACAAGGCATGCACAACTGCTGCCAACTCGAGATCATGAGTGGGGTAGTTCTTCTCATTAGGCTTCAACTTGCGAGAGGTATAAGCAACAACTTTCTTCTCTTGCATCAAAACTGCACCGAGACCTTGGAGAGAGGCATCACAAAAGACCTTGTACGGCTTGGATTCATCAGGCGGAGTCAAGACTGGAGCAGTGATCAACTTCTCTTTCAAAGAGTTGAAAGCAATATCACACTCCGGAGACCAAACGTACTTGACGTGCTTCTGGAGGATATTTGAGAGAGGCTTTGCGATCTTAGAAAAGTTTTCAACAAATCTCCTGCAATAGCTTGCAAGACCGAGGAAAATGCGGAGTTGCTTCACGTTTTGAGGAGGTTCCCAATTCACAATTGCAGACACCTTCTCAGGATTCACGGCAATGCCCTTGGCAGAGATGATATGGCCAAGATAAAGAACCTCATTGAGCCAAAATTCACACTTGGAGAACCTGGCGTAGAACTGATGTTCCCTGAGCTTATCAAGAACCAAACGCAAGTGCTTGGCATGATCTTCCTTGTTCTTGGGGAAAACCAGAATGTCGTCGAGATAGACCAAAACGAAGTCATTGGTGTAGGCGTTGAAGATGAAGTTCATCATGCGAGAGAACGTCGGAGGAGCGTTGACGAGGCCAAAAGACATGACAGTGTATTCATATGAACCATAGCTTGTCCTGAAAGCCGTCTTGGGAATATCTTGCTCACGGATACGAATCTGATGATAACCCATACGGAGATCAAGCTTGGAGAATACTTGAGCACCTTTGAGTTCTTCAAACAGCTCATTGATGTTGGGAAGTGGGTATTTGTTCTTGATGGTCTTCTTGTTCAATGGACGGTAATCAACACAAAGTCTGTCCGTTCCATCCTTCTTCTTCACAAAAAGAACACCACAACCCCATGGAGAAGAACTAGGCCAGATGAGACCCATTCTCTCTTGAATATCAAGTTGTTTCTTCAGCTCCTTCAACTCTTCAGGTCCGAGCTTGTAAGGACGCTTGCACACAGGTTCCATGCCGGGCTCAAGATCAATAACGAATTCAACTGGCCGGTGCGGAGGCATTCCTGGGAGCTCTTCTGGAAAGACGTCTTGATATTCACAAACGACTGGAATTTGCGAGATAGCATCCAGTTCACCCTTCTCATTGAGAGAAAACAGACGGATTGTATCATCACGAGCGGCAAAGACAATAACATCCTTAGACGAATGAGTCAATTGAATCTCCCTTGCTGCACAATCAAGATGTGCCTTGTGCTTGGAAAGCCAATCCATCCCGAGAATAAGATCAATATCCGAGTCACCAAGAACCGTAGGAGAAGATAGAAACTTGTAGTCACCCAAAGTGATAGAAACATCCGGAGCAATGGAGTTAGCATGCATGCGCCTACCAGGAGAGACAACTGCTAAAGGACTAGGCAAAACTCGTGAAACCAATTCATGCCTAGAAGTAAACGGTCTCGAGATGAAGCAATGCGATGCACCAGTGTCAAAAAGAACTTTTGCAGGAATATCATTAACAGGAAGGTTACCCATGATGACATCTGAAGAATCCTCTGCCTGAGCTGCGTTCATCAAGTTGACCTTGGCATGCTTGGGATTATGCTTGACCACAACTGTACTTGCCGATCTCGCAGGAGGAGGAGGAGGAAGACGCCTCTGGTTGAAACACTTGTTGGCGTAGTGACCCTTTTCTTGGCACTTGTTACACGTGAACTCAGAAAGCGGACGGTGGTACGGAGCACTCGATCTTGGAGGTTGAGACGAAGACTTGTTCTGAAAGCCTGGGTTGGGTGGGTGGGAAGAACCACTGTCACCTTTGCTCTTCTGCTGATACGGCTGACGGAACGGAGGATGAGGAAGCCAATACTTCTGCTGCTTGGCCACTTGAGTAGAGGAAGACGGAGTAGCATCTCTGGCTCGCTTCCTGGAAGCATCACACCTCAACTGAGCAGCCTCTTGCTTCAGTGCCGTGTTGTAGAACTCATCGTATCTCAACGGCTCAAAGAGGACAAGAGCGAGCTGAATTTCTTCACGAAGACCACCCCTGAACTGATATATCATGCTCTTGTCATCAGGAACATCCTGTTTGGCAAAGCGGGCGAGCTTCTGGAACAACTTGTTGTAGTCATAGACAGACAAAGAGCCTTGCTTCAGATTGCAGAATTCCTGACGCTTACTCTCAACCACACTTTGAGGGATGTGATGAGCTCGGAAATCTTGACGGAAATCATCCCAAGTGATCAGACGTCCACCTCTGGAATCCTTGTACTGCTGGAACCATTCTGCTGCCTGATCTTTGAGCTGGAAAGAAGCAGACTTGACGAAATCTTCAGGCCTGACATTGCTGCATTCAAAATGCTTGCCCAGATCCACAAGCCAATCGTCAGCATCGGAAGCCTCAACACAACTGCTGAACATCTTTGGACCATTTGCAAGGAACTGGTTCAGTGTAGCAAAGTGGTGCTGATTGTTGCCTTGATTCCCCTGCCTGCCTTGATTGTGCTCCTGGAGAATTTGCATGATCAGCTGAGTGTTTGCGTTAGTAGCGGCCATCACAGCTTGCCATGCTTCCGGAGGAGGAGGAGGAGGTGGCGGATCAGGATTCGGAGTCGTGCGCGTTGGAGGAGCCATCCTGAAGAGGTTGACCACCATTAGCACATTGATAGACAAAATATTGAAGCTGAATCCAACGGGAATGAAAATTACAACATAGTCTTCACATCCGAACAAAATGAACGAATGTATTTCTCTTGAAGTGGTCACACATCCCTAAATTGCAAAGCCACGTAGAATTAAGGTGGAAGAATTAAATCAACAAGGTACGGATCAAGAATGAATAATCGGTAAGAAATCCCAATCTCAAACCAATATTCGTGGAAGAAGAACTAGAGCTACGAGAATTCCCACCTATGAAACTCCCGAAATTTTCCGGTTATGCAATCAGGTGTTGGGGATACAGGGGAAGCATAATATCTCACCCAAACTAGCAATACCTACATCCAGCTGTATCCATCCTTCAACACATAACCAAGAAACCTTCGGAAACCATCTACCTCAACCTTCAAAAAGCATCCGTTATACAAGTTATGGCGATACTCCCGAACTCCCGCCCCAGTACTGGGTGGCGTCGAGGTTATCTCACCAACGAACTGCATAAAAGAGATTTTCGATGTCGGCGAACATATCTCAAGTATTCCAGAATTGCAACGATAAAATTATGATGACAACACCTCAGAGCTCAACTCCCCGGGACACTTCCACTAAACCCCTGACAGGAGGCACCAAGACAGTATTCTCATCATAAGCCATCGGAACAAATCCAAGATACTCGCGTGATCCTAAATTTTTTTTAGTGAAATTTGAGAAGAGAAGAGACAAAACTCTACGTAAGGATGCCTTACCAGAGCGATGAGGAGACTGGGAAGTAAAATGAATTCCTAAGCTCTCCGATATATAATTCCTAAGTGACTCAAAACATTTTTCTAGACACAACTCGGCTGCTAAAAACGATCAAGCAATGGGGCTCCTAAGGTCGGGGAAGGCTCTGATTACCAACTTGTAACGCCCTCGATGCGGCTATAGCTCCCACCTGTGGAGGCATGACTTAGAGACATAACCGCATTGAAAGCAATGTCGCAAGTTAGGAAATCATCACAAACATCCCATGTAATCTAAGTAAATAAGGGGGAGATACATAGTTGGCTTACACTCACCACGTCACATCAAGGTACGTAAATAACATCCATCAAACAAACACTCATGGCCCGACTACGGCGCCAAAATGGAAAAGAACCCAACAAGCGACAAGGCCCTGAATCGAACCCCAACTAGGCACCACTACTGATCATCCGGGAACGATACATAGTAACGCTGAGAATCCTCGTCGAACTCCCACTTGAGCTCGTACTCGTCACCTGGAGCGGAAACACCTGGACCTGCATCTGGAGTTATAGTATCTGTGAGCCACAGGGACTCAGCAATCTCGCACCCTCGCGATCAAGACTATTTAAGCTTATAGGAAGGATAAGGCAATATGAGTGGAGCTGCAGCAAGCGACTAGCATATATGGTGGCTAACTTATTCGCAAAAGAGAGCGAGAAGAGGAGGCAAAGCGCGAGCGAGAAGCTAGAAGAACATCCTGCGCAAGCATAACTCCAACACCGTGTCCACTTCCCAGACTCCACCGAGAAGGGGCCATCACGGTAACTCACACGGTTGATTCATTTTAATTATGTTTAGTTCAAGTTATCTACAGCCGGACATTAACAAATTCCCATCTGCCCATAACCGCAGGCACGGCTTTCGAAAGTTCAATCCCTGCAGGGGAGTCCCAACTTAGCCCATGACAAGCTCTCACGGTCAACGAAGGAATAGACCTCCACCCAAGACACACCGATCAGACTCGGTATCCCGGTACAACAAGACAATTCGACAGGCCAAAACTAAACCAGCAACACCGCCCGAATGTGCCGACAAATCCCGATAGGAGCTGCACATATCTCTTTCTCCGGGCACACTCAGATTGTCCTAGGTACGGGTAGGCCAGCCCAGAGTTGCCCCTGGTGGCCACCGGCAGCTGACAGTTGGACCAACACTCAGAGGAGCACTGGCCCGGGGGGGTTTAAATAAGATGACCCTCGGGCTCCGGAAACCCAAGGGAAGAAAAAGGATAGGTGGCAAATAGTAAAACCAATGTTGGGCATTGCTGGCAAAGCTTTAATCAAGGCGAACTATCAAGGGGTTCCCATAATAGCCCAACCGTGTAAGGGACGCTAAAATCCGGGAACATAACACCGATATGACGGAAACTAGGGTGGCAAGAGTGGAACAAAACACTAGGCGAGAGGCCGAGCCTTCCACCCTTTACCAAGTATATAGATGCATTAAGATAACATAGCAATATAATGATATCCCAACAAGTAAATAAATGGTTCCAACAAGGAACGGCTCCAATCTTCACCTGCAACTAGCAACGCTATAAGAAGGGCTGAGCGAAGCGGTAACATAGCCAATCAATGGTTTGCTAGGACAAGGTGGGTTAGAGGTTCAACATGGCAATTGGGAGGCTGACAAGCAAAAGTTAGGCATCGTAGCATTGGCATAGCAAGAGCGAGCAAACTAGCATAGCAAAGATAGTAGTGATTTCGAGGGTATGATCATCTTGCCTGCAAAGCTGTCAGAGTTGGCTGGATCCTCAAAAGCACACTCAACGGGCTCCTCGTTAGCGAACTCATCTCCCGGCTCTACCCAAACAACACAAACAAGCAACAAGGATACAATCAACCACGTGCAAGGGCAAGCAATAAGATGCAAAGATGATATGCTATGCGGGATGCGATGCGGGATGCAAAATGCAAGACGTGACAGGAAATGCATGAACCTGGCCTCAACTTGGAAAACCAAGTGTGCCACTGGATAGAGGGGATGAAATCGCTTGAAAACGATATAAAGAACATTGGAATCGGAGGTACAGTTTGGAAATGGCAAGTGTTTTACGAAATGAACCGGTCTGCGATTACAGCAAGTAGGCATCTAAACGCAACGAAATGAACATGCTACAGCCACCAAACATAACAACAAAAGACATGGCAGGGATGTACTCAAGATGCTTAACAAAACCCTAGCACTGAGCCACGGCCAAATTCATCCATTATGAGGTTCAAACAAGCATGGCAAAAACGAATAAGCAAAACATATTTCAGACTTGGTGAAATTAACACTAGTCTAAAATTACAGACCACGATGCTCTCTTCGGAGCAGCAAAACAACATGATAAAAGACCTGAACATGACAAGTAATAACATGGCATGGAGCTACCCAACAAGTTTATCAAAAGTCCCAAAGTGACCTGGGGTCAAAAGGGATCACAAAATACTCTAACGAGCACACGAACATAGATGAAACACAATCAGTTTTCAGACTTGGTGAAAACTGAGACATGCTGAAATTTAACTCACGAAGGCATGTAAACGAGCTCGATACACTTACTACGGTGCAAGTCATGGCAAGGCAAGCATACATCCAATAAGAAGGCACAAAATTCTAACTAGACATGGCAAGAACAAAGGCATAGCATGCATGGATCAACTACAATAACTCTGGCAAAATCGCAAAAGAGTTAACGATCTGCCCAAATTCACAACGATGCAAAAGTAGAGCTCGATTGAATCAAGCTAGGCTGCACCAAACTAGCAAGTAAAGACATGGATGGATAGAGCATAACAAGCTTAACAAAACTCCTTACTGATCATGCTCAAAAGAGGCACGGATCATAAGGAAACAAGCTGGACATATGGCATCATGAACTAAATAATCCCAGACTTAGTGAAAATCACTAAGTCCCTGAAAACAGATTTCCCGGGTGCCTCTCTTTGCAAGCTTGCACAAGTCACCACACACATCCTAAAAATGCATGGGTTGCACCTCTGGAAATAAGACAAAAATCTTAACAAATCATCTCAAGGACTCACAGGCATATCATGCACGGATTAATCATGGCAAAAATGACAAAAGTCTAGGATGAACTAACGGATCGGACAAATAACTCACGAAGCCTCCTTTTAGCAGCATTTTGTGCATCAAGATGAACTCAAATGAAAATGATGCAATGGAATGAAATGATGTACTCGTCGAGGCGAAGATTTTGATATACTATATGTCCAAATCGGAGCTACGGATGCGGAGATATCACTGGTCAAAGTTAGCACAAAAATTAGGGTTCGGGAGCGAAAAGTCGACCGAGAGGATTTTGGATCTGAGATCTGCATGCTTCACGAGGAGATCGCCGGAGTTCCTGTTCACCGGAGGGATCGGGTCGTTGCCGAACTTGCCGCGGTCGCCGGAGACGCGGGATCCAAGGCCGGTCGGAGGAGGCGCCGGCGGTGGTGGTGCTTGCGGGCGTGGAAGCCGAGGCGAACGGCGGCGGGCGCGGGAACCGGGGCGAACGGCGGCCGGCTCGGTGGAGTGGAGTGGCGGCGCGGCGCTCGCGGTGGCGGGTGGCGGCTCCGGCCACCGGAGCCCGAAGAGAC
>NC_057800.1:629475238-629495974 GCF_018294505.1 Triticum aestivum
GAGAGAGGAGCTGCCAGAGGTGGTGTTGGGGAACGTTGCAGAAAACAAAAAATTTCCTACTCGTTTCACCAAGATCATCTAGGAGTTCATCTAGCAACGAGTCATTGGATGCATCTACGTACCTTGTAGATCGCGAGCGGAAGCGTTCAAAGAACGGTGATGATGTAGTCGTACTCGACGTGATCCAAATCACCAATGACCAGCGCCGAACGGACGGCACCTCCACGTTCAACACACGTACGGAACAGCCACGTCTCCTCCTTCTTGATCCAGCAAGGGAGGGAGGAGAGGTTGAGGGAGATGGCACCAGCAGCAGCACGACGGCGTGGTGTTGATGGAGCTGCAGTACTCCGGCAGAGCTTCGCTAAGCACTATGGAGGAGGAGGAGGTGTTGGGGAGGGAGAAGGAGGCAACCAAAGGCCAAGGCGTTCAGGTATGAAGTCCCTCCTCTCCCCCACTATATATAGGAGGGCCAAGGGGGGGTGGCCGGCCCTAGGAGATTCAATCTCCTAGGGGGTGCGGCGGCCAAGGGGGGTTTCCCTCCCCCCCAAGGCACCTAGGAGGTGCCTTCCCCTCCTAGGACTCTTCCCCCTTCAAACCCTAGGCGCATGGGACTATGTGGGGCTGGTGCCCTTGGCCCATTAGGCCAAGGCGCACCCCCTACAGCCCATGTGGCCCCCCGGGACAGGTGGACCCACCCGGTGGACCCCCGGGACCCTTCCGGTGGTCCCGGTACAATACCGATAACCCTGAAACTTGTCCCGATGCCCGAAACAGGACTTCCCATATATAAATCTTTACCTCCGGACCATTCCGGAACTCCTCGTGACGTCCGGGATCTCATCCGGGACTCCGAACAACATTCGGGTTACTGCATATACATATCCCTACAACCCTAGCGTAACTGAACCTTAAGTGTGTAGACCCTACGGGTTCGGGAGACAAGCAGACATGACCGAGACGACTCTCCGGTCAATAACCAACAGCGGGATCTGGATACCCATGTTGGCTCCCACATGCTCCACGATGATCTCATCGGATGAACCACGATGTCGAGGATTCAATCAACCCCGTACGCTATTCCCATTGTCTATCGATATGTTACTTGCCCGAGATTCGATCGTCGGTATCCCAATACCTCGTTCAATCTCGTTACCGGCAAGTCACTTTACTCGTACCGTAATGCATGATCCCGTGACCAGACACTTGGTCACTCTGAGCTCATTATGATGATGCATTACCGAGTGGGCCCAGTGATACCTCTCCGTCATACGGAGTGACAAATCCCAGTCTTGATCCATGTCACCCAACAGACACTTTCAGAGATACTCGTAGTCTACCTTTATAGTCACCCAGTTACGTTGTGACGTTTGGCATACACTAAGCACTCCTACGATATCCGGGAGTTACACGATCTCATGGTCTAAGGAAAAGATACTTGACATTGGAAAACTCTAGCAGACGAACTATACGATCTTGTGCTATGTTTAGGATTGGGTCTTGTCCATCACATCATTCTCCTAATGATGTGATCTCGTTATCAATGACATCCAGTGTCCATAGTCAGGAAACCATGACTATCTGTTGATCAACGAGCTAGTCAACTAGAGGCTCACTAGGGACATGTTGGTGTCTGTTATTCACACATGTATTACGATTTCCGGATAACACAATTATAGCATGAATAAAGACAATTATCATGAACAAGGAAATATAATAATAATGCTTTTATTATTGCCTCTAGGGCATATTTCCAACAGGTGGGTCGTGCGCCACCTCCTCCCTGGTCCGAATTGGACTAGGGGAGGGGGGCGGCGCCCCCCCCCCTTTCCTTCTCCCTCTCCACCTCTTTCCCCCTCCTAGTAGGAGTCCTACTCCTACTAGGAGGACTCCTCCTTGGCGCGCCACACCTGGCCGGCCGGCCTCCTCCCCTTGCTCCTTTATATACGGGGCAGGGGGCACCCCTAGACACACAAGTTGATCCACGTGATCGTTCCTTAGCCGTGTGCGGTGCCCCCTTCCACCATATTCCACCTTGATCATATCGTTGTAGTGTTTAGCCGAAGCCCTGCGTCAGTAGTACATCATCATCGTCACCACGCTATTGTGCTGGCGGAACTCATCCCCGAAGCTTTGCTGGATCGAAGCCCGGGGAGCGTCATCGAGCTGTACGTGTGCTAAGAACTCGGAGGTGCCGGAGTAACGGTGCTTGGATCGGTCGGATCGGGAAGACGTACGACTACTTCCTCTACGTTGTGTCAACACTTCCGTTGTGATCTACGAGGGTACGTAGATAACACTCTCCCCTCTCGTTTCTATGCATCACCATGATCTTGCGTGTGTGTAGGAAAATATTTGAAATTACTACGTTACCCAACAGTAAGCATATTGAACAAAATCAACGCCCACAACTACTTTGTGTTCTACTCGTGCATAGAAACTATGCAATAGACCTAGCTCATGATGCCACTGTTGGGGAACGTAGCAGAAATTCAAAATTTTCCTACGTGTCACCAAGATCTATCTATGAAGAGACCAGCAACGAGGGGAAGGAGAGTGCATCTACATACCCTTGTAGATCGCTAAGCGGGAGCGTTCAAGAGAACGGGGTTGATGGAGTCGTACTCGTCGTGATCCAAATCACTGATGATCCTAGTGCCAAACGGACGGCACCTCCGTGTTCAACACACGTACAGCCCGGTGATGTCTCCTACGCCTTGATCCAGCAAGGGGAGAGGGAGAGGTTGAGGAAGACTCCATCCAGCAGCAGCACAACGGCGTGGTGGTGGTGGAGGAGCGTGGTGATCTAGCAGGGCTTCGCCAAGCACCGCGAGATATGAGGAGAAAGAGAGGGGTAGGGCTGCGCCAAGATAGAGAGGAACTCGTGTGTGTTATGCAGCCCAAACCTCAACTATATATAGGGGAAGGGGAGCGGCTGCGCCCCCACCTAGGGTTCCCTCCCTAGGGGTGGCGGCAGACCCCTAGATCCCGTCTAGGGGCGGCCAAGGGGAGGGGAGAGGGGGAGGCGCACCAGGGTGGGCCTTAGGGCCCATCTGCCCTAGGGTTTGCCCCCTTCCCCTCTTCCTTGAGCCTTGGGCCTTGGTGGGGGGCGCACCAGCCCACCTGGGGCTGGTCCCCTCCCACACTTGGCCCATGCAGCCCTCCGGGGCTGGTGGCCCCACTTGGTGGACCCCCGGGACCCTCCCGGTGGTCCCGGTACGTTACCGATAAACCCCGAAACTTTTCCGGTGACCAAAACAGGACTTCCCATATATAAATCTTTACCTCCGGACCATTCCAGAACTCCTCGTGACGTCCGAGATCTCATCCGGGACTCCGAACAACATTCGGTAACCACATACAAACTTCCTTTATAACCCTAGCGTCATCGAACCTTAAGTGTGTAGACCCTACGGGTTCGAGAACCATGCAGACATGACCGAGACGTTCTCCAGTCAATAACCAACAGCGGGATCTGGATACCCATGTTGGCTCCCACATGTTCCACGATGCTCTCATCGGATGAACCATGATGTCAAGGACTTAATCAATCCCGTATACAATTCCCTTTGTCTATCGGTACGATACTTGCCCGAGATTCGATCGTTGGTATCCCGATACCTTGTTCAATCTCGTTACCGGCAAGTCTCTTTACTCGTTCCGTAACACATCATCCCGTGATCAACTCCTTTATCACATTATGCACATTATGATGATGTCCTACCGAGTGGGCCCAGAGATACCTCTCTGTTTACACGGAGTGACAAATCCCAGTCTCGATTCGTGCCAACCCAACAGACACTTTCGGAGATACCCGTAGTGCACCTTTATAGCCATCCAGTTACGTTGTGACGTTTGGCACACCCAAAGCACTCCTACGGTATCCGGGAGTTGCACAATCTCATGGTCTAAGGAAATGATACTTGACATTAGAAAAGCTTTAGCATACGAACTACATGATCTTTGTGCTAGGCTTAGGATTGGGTATTGTCCATCACATCATTCTCCTAATGATGTGACCCCGTTATCAATGATATCCAATGTCCATGGTCAGGAAACCGTAACCATCTATTGATCAACGAGCTAGTCAACTAGAGGCTTACTAGGGACATGGTGTTGTCTATGTATCCACACATGTATCTGAGTTTCCTGTCAATACAATTCTAGCATGGATAATAAACGATTATCATGAACAAGGAAATATAATAATAACCAATTTATTATTGCCTCTAGGGCATATTTCCAACATGTATATACTCCATCATGTGCCCCCCCTCGCCTGGGCCCTGGGCTGTCGCCCCGTCGCCCATGCCCCAGGGCCGGCCCTGGCATCAATGAGCTACCAAAATTGAACCGAATCCAGTGAAAAACCGAATCAAAACAAGCACATACCCCATCGTTTGTGCATTTGAAGAACACCCATCTGGGATGTTGCAGCATGGTAGAAACTCGGCGCACCACTTACCATGTGCAGTCGTCGCACTGTACGACCGGCAGCTGCGAGCCGGCGAACCGTTGCGCGAGTGCCAAGCCCGGGCGATGGTCGACCGTGTATTTGTCGGCAAACCGACAACAAGAGCGATTAGAGTGGCTAGAGGAAGAATCAGTACATGCATGCGGCGCAGAGGCTTTGTCGGGGCTGTGTGGGCCTCTTCCCGGCCAATCCATGGCAAGGCGCAGTCGCCGATGGCCGGAAACGCCAAATTCGGCGACGGCGACAGCAGCCGCAGATTCCTCGATTTTTAGCCGGCGGCGGGACGAGGAGGTGGTGGAGGACAGCGGCGGAGGCCTACAAGGCTTCCCCGATGGCGGGCCGGTGCCGGCGAGGAGTGTGAGGGGTAGGAGGGGTGGCAGGGGTGAAGATGCGGCGCGGAGTGGAGGAAGAGGCAGCAGAGGAGGGCCACGTTGTTTTACTCGGCGGAGGAGAGAGTGAGTATAAATAGAAAAATTCTTAGGGAGAAGAGTAAAATTATACTCCGTTAGGCCAGATTGGCAATCAGCTAGGTGTCGGTTAGTGAAGTGAAAAGTTAAATATACTCGACTAACCGATTATAGGGGGTCGGTTAGAAAATGTCTTAAAGTCTTGTGAGTTCTTTTTTTTAAGTCTTGCGAGTTCTTGTGACGTTGCCTTTGTGAAAATAACTGCAGTACACTTCTTCCGTTATATTTGCCGGGATTGCCATTTTAATTATTATTTTTATCATTTCATTACATCCCATCCCAGATTTCATTTTGGAATGTGTAGTCATGAAACTGTGCAATAGTTAGGCGTAGGGGAAAGAGCAGCATGGCCAAGCAAGTCTTACGATCGATAAAGAACCATGAGATTTCCCTTAGTTGCAAATAGATAAATTCTCTTTTAGGTGCACTTTTAATGTTTTGTGGACTGAGCACAGCTGAGTTCTTTTTCTTGCATTCATTTAGCTTCAGGGGGACAATTGAGCAATTGTGTGTAGTTCACCCATGGTTAAGGGGATATGTCTGACAGATTCAAGTGGACAAACATCAGTAGCCCTATACGCATCATACTTGACTTGCGCTAACAACTGATCTTGCATCTCAATAAGGATACAGGAGCTACTTGTAGCCTTTTTTGGGAGCTCCTCGTAAGAGAGATAGGATGTCGAAACAAACTAAAATCCCATCATTTTCTTAAACTGTGATCAAAGAGCTGAAGCAACACATTGATGGCGGTTTTGCTGAAAAAGGATCTTTGACAGCAACACGCAACATTTCAAGCAATCACGAATAAGAACACGCTAGCTTGATTCAACTCTGAGGGGAAAGTAGCAGCCGTAGGCTTGTTCCGTTGTTCGTTAACTCTCCACAGTGACCAAAATCCATAACTTCTCAGTCAGCAGCCCACCGCCAGCTTCACATGAAAAAAACTGGAGCTGGCGATTCGTTCGCCGAGGCAGCTTCCCTTGGCCCGTTCGACTGGAGAGTTGGAGTGAGCTGGCAGCCCAGGTCCGTGTGAAAGAAGCTTTGGTACAGGCCTGGTCGGGTGGGTGGTTGTGGCCTGTGGACATTTTTTCAGACAAGTCTGTTTTACACCCTAAAGTATCAGGTTTAAGACCTTTTACTCCCTTACCTATTTTTGTGGTACATCTACCCCCAATAATTAAACTGGCCAACTATATCTTCCTAATATTCTTTGTCAGCCGGTTTATCTTCACGCAAGCGCTCATATACACGCGCATACACTCACCCCTATGAACGTACACACACACACACCCTATCCCTATGAGCAGACTAAGCCGTCATATTATCTTGAAATTTTGCGAAATCACCGTAGACACCTCGTCGTCGACGGGAACGTCTCTTCTCACTGGATACGCATCACCAGAAATCCTGAAATAAATTCAAAAATAAATGCGAGTATCAGGACTTGAACCCCGATGGGCTGGGGATACCATAGTTCCTCTAACCATCCGACCACAGATTGCTTCGCGTCAGTCGGTTTATCTGATTATTAGGGACCTGTTCACCACGCCACATGACACGAATCCGACCATTGTGATGCCCCCCGCCAAATTTCTCTGCAACTACCGCCAATAGCTCCGTTCTCTTGTCACCGGACTCCCATCGGGTCACCGGCTCGACTGAGGTACGTAGCCCAGACATCAGAGGAGGCGGATCCCACATGTGAGAGCATATGCTTCGACCTTCGAGTGCAGCTACCCGAAGTTGAAGGAAACGGTTACGTGGAGGCAGTGAATTCCCGATGGCCTGTTTATTGGAGGCTGTAGCGCACGGTGTTGCTTGTGTAAGGACAACTCCAATGAGCAAATCCAAACGGACACAAAATTTGTCTATTTTTCGTCTGTTTGGGTGGCTAGGTAGAAACCAAAAGTCCGCTCGTGTTCACCAGCCCGCCAGTGCACCCAACATGCGGGACACATTTTATTTTTTTCCTTCCCGATTTTAAATAAATATATTGGCTGCCAAAAATCCTTTTATTATATTAATTAAACTAAAAAACATAAGTTGAAAATAAATAAACCCTGTATCTACTTATCGTCGTCCTTGTCCTCGTCACCGGCGAGGTCGGTGTAGACCAGAGACGACCATGGCCATAGGCCTATGGCCATGCTGGCACTGGTAGTGCCAGTCACCCTACCGCTGGCGTGCACGGCGGCATAGATGGCGCCTTCCTCCACCGGCTCGGGCGTGCATGAGAATGTGGAAATATTTTGCTTGAACGCTAATATTTGGATGTCGTTTCCCCGATGGCGATTTCCTATTTGACGCGCTTTGCGTCGAACTATCGGTGTTTCGCACACGCAAGCGACTGATCGACGTGATGGGTCAGCCTAGTTTTGCGTAGACAGTGCATGTACACCCGCATCCGGTTTTGGGAACCGACTTTTAGTTTCTTATATACCGGTTTTCCTTTTTGTTTTTTTGTTTCATATTTTTGTTCTTATTTTTTCTTTTCTTTTTATTTTTCTATTTTTTTTCTCTTTCAGGTTTCTTTTTTAATGTTCACATATTCGAAAAATCTTTGGAAATTTCAGAAAAAATTGGCATTTAAAAAACGTGTTTTTATATAATTCTTCGGGATATTTTGATTCAAATTTCCACAACTTTTCAAAAATGTTGAGAATTTCAAAGAATGTTCCGTTTTTAAAAATTGTTGTAAAAAATGTTCGTATTTTCCAATTTTGTTTCTGTTTTTCAAAAATTATTCAAAATGTTTTTGTTCACAATTTTCTCAACTTTTCAGAAAATGTCCGGGTTTAAAAAAACCTTTTTTTAAATGTGCACGTTTCCACTTTTACAGAAGTTTCAAAAATTATTCTTTTTAAAAAAAATGTTCGGGAGTTTTAAATAATGTTCGTGTTTCCAACTTTTTGTTCTGGAATTTGACAAAATTGTTCGTGTTTTTCAAAATTTGTTCCTCTTCTAAATGAAATTTTCAGATTTTTTTGTTCAAAATTTTCACAACTCTCAGAAAATGTGTGGAAATTTTAAAAATATTTCAATTTTTTAAAATGTTCGCCAAAACATGTTCACATTTCCACTTTTTTGGCAGTTTTAAATATTGTTTCAAATTTCAAAAAATGTTTTTGTTTTCAATTTTGTTCAAGAGTATTAAAAAATGTTATTGTTTCAAAAAATTCAGGAATTTCACAAAATTGTTCATGATTTTGGAAATATTTCATTTTATTTATTTTTCACATAAAAGATGATCCATGACTTTGCATTCCGGTCAATTGATGTTATCCTGATATTAGAGATGATGTTAGATTTTCATACCTGAGGAAGGGCTCAAATCAACCAACTCATCATAATTTCCCCTCAAGTAGATACGACAAATATCGAGTAGGGGGCCATGCCCCCCCCCCTCTAGGATCTACTAAGCACTTACTTATCCTCTTAAAATCTTTTAAATTGAAGAGATAATTTGCATTAATGCAGTGGGGCTTTTCTTTACATGGGTCCTAACACAACTGGGGTGGAAGAGGTGGGTCCAAGGCAGCACTGCCACCTCCTCCTCAGTTGCGACGCTGAGTAGGCGCTATCTGCCTCTGTAGCCACCCCTCCCGGCGGGTATAGTGCCGTGGGAAGCTTTAGGCTGGGTGTCATGATCCATGTGCGCTGAAATACAAAGGGCCTTCGTAGGAGGATGCACGCTACCGCTATCAGTATGAGACCTGTAATCTTCTTGAACAAGTCATTGTCTTGTCCCGGCTTACCCTTAACCAACAGACGCCTTCTGCAGCAAATCCTGGTCGGTACAGAATCCCTAAATCCCTAATCTTAACAAAGAGATGAGAAGTTTGTCATTAGCTAGTAGTATCATACTCAAATGATTCAATAAAATGGTTCGGCTCATGAAAAAGTCTAGAAAGTTTCCAATCTAAGCCCTACATAAAAATGCTTTACAAAATAGTCCAAGGCTAGGGGGCGTGCCCCCTTGAGCTAGTTGGTTCTCTGCCAGTGTACATAAAAGATGATCAATGACTTCGCATTCTGATCGATTGATTTGATCCCAATATTAGAGATGATGTTAGATTTTCTTACCTAGGGAAAGGTTCAAATGAAAGAACTCGTCATAATTTCCCCCCCAAATAGACACGACATATTTCTGGCAGGGGGCATGCCCCCCCTATGATATGATAAGTGCTTACTTATCCTCTTAACAATCTTTCAAAGTGAAGAGATATTTTTCAGTAGCGGGGCTTTGCAAATGGCACATCACATATTGACCTATTTCTTTACATGGGTCCTGACGCAACTAGGGTGGAAGAGATGGGTGCAAGGCAGCACCGCCACCTCCTCCCCAACAGTGAAATCCTCCACGCAGATCATGTAAGTCGAGTGGGCACTGTCTACCTCTGTAGACATCCCTCTTGGCGGGTATAGCGTCATGGGAAGCTTTAGGCTGAGTGATGTGATCCATTATGCGCAGAAATACAAAGAACATTCGTAGGAGGATGCACACCGCCACTATCAAGAATGGACTGCCTCAGATAGCCATGATGATGGTAATCTTCTTTGGTGGGTCACTGTCTTGTTCTGGCTTACCCTAAACCAGTGAATGCATCCTGCAGCGAATCCTAGGCGGGCCAGAATCCCCAAATCCCTAATCTTAGAAAAGAGATGACAAATTTATCATTAGCCAGTAGTATCGTACTTCGAATGATTCAATAAAACGGTTAAACTCATGAAAAAAATTGACCGCAACAAATTATCTTACACGCTACATGTAAATAAAAATGTTTTCGCTGAAGAATAATGTAACTAACCATGGTACTACCAGGTGAACCAAACTGAACAGAGCAGGCTTAGCACCCACTTCCTGGTATCCTCGCATATGCGCACTCGAAGGAGCGGATAAAAGGTGTCATGTGTTTTTTGGGAGGGTTCTGAGGAAATCCACAGAGGAAAATGTGTGATGGCATGGCATAGAGTTTGCAGACCGAAAATTCTTGGCAGACGAGGAGTAGTGGATATCCGTTTGCATGGCTTAACGTTGAGATTGAGATGTAAGTGTCTTAACCATACCGATCCGTCGAGGCCATGGCAGGGCTTCCGATGGCCGTAGACTCACGGGTGAAGGACCCGTTTCACTTTTTGGTGCGCTGTCATGCGGGTGCAGGGGACAAAGTGTTTTTTAAGAAAGATCGGACGCTTCAAGCGTCGTGTCGCAGAAATCTCCCCAATGGTGACAAGTCGTGTTACTTCGTATTATTGGGCGGTCAAGGATGGACTGTTGTTGCATCGCTGGGCTGCCGACATTGAGGGGAGCTGCTCTCTGAGGGCTTGGTTCAGTTTATTCTCCTATGGGAGATTATCTTGGAGGTACTACAATTGAACCCTCAGGTCGTGACTTTGCTATTTGGAAAGGGTTGAAATATATACCACCAGTCGTGCTCCCCGCAGTCCCATGATGGGTTGGATCACACCCCACGTATCGCACATCCGCCATGGTTGGAGGGAAGCCGTACTCGAGCTTGGGCCCGCTCCCAAGATCCCTGACTCGGCTGCATGCACCCTACCGGCATGTACCACAGTCAAATCTCTCCGTGTACCACCACCCCGCCCATGGCGCACCTGCGACGACGCTTTGAACGACGAGGTCGAGACCTGCAACCGATCCCGAACCCTAGCAAAATGGCAAAGGGAAGTTGACAATATCCCCGATGTCAACTGACTCCCCGACCCGAATGGGAACGTGCCGTCACGCCCCTGGTGTCCTGGAGCACGAGGCGGAGAGCATCCCGACGAAGTCAGAGCAGTCGGGCACGATATTTTTTGCTACCAAAATTCTCATCATTTTTCCCCAATGGAACCAAGGGCATGTTTGGTTCCAAATAAGTCACCAATTTATAAGTCGAAAAGTGAAAAAATGACTTATTTTACCAAACAAACTCAACTTATAAGTCACCCCAATTTATAAGTCATAAGTTACTCCACCCCAACTTAAAACTTATAAGTCACCTTCTTTTACGTGGGTCACACTGCCTTTACATAAAAAACAAGGTGGAAAGGTGTGGTAAGGTGATTTATAAGTCAGGTGACAACCAAACAGGCGTGACTTATAAATCACTGGTTTTAAGTCACCTAACTTATAAGGCTATCTTTGGTTCATAGGATAGGAATTGCATATGAATAGGAAAAGTATAGGAAATGAGGTGCATGCATCTTAAATCCTATGAGTGCTCAGACCATAGAAATAGGAAATGAAATGCCCTTTGATTCAAAGGATATGAACACACGTAGGAAACATAAATAAATATTTTTCCAAAGTTTGAAGCAACTTGCCGTTAGTGAAATCTGTACTGTTACTTCTTCAAAGTTTGAAGCAACTAGACATGTAATGGGACTAGTGAGATGGTAAAATATGTACTGTTACTTGTTACTTTATTATGAAGTAGAGGTTATAAACAGTGATTAGCAAAATCACCTTTGACTCTGTGAGACAAAAAATAAAGTGTGCAGGAAAGGTGAACACTCTGCTCATAAAAAAGGGTTTGAATCCATTCAAATCTTACATTCTTAAGAAGTTGCTCCCCATTATAAGGTATTCTCTTAACATGCAAAGGGTCCAACAAAGCATGCCATGTCATCAGATACCAACCAATCACAAATCTTGTGTTGTCTTTCCCCTGGTCACCGAAGGGGCGGATCTTTAGCCTTCTAGCCTACTAAAACGCACACGCAATACTACTGCATCCGGTGGAGTACTAGCCTTGATTTCCCATTAATGGTTCATTTTTCTGCATTTTTTCACTAATTACAAACCGAAGCACCACCACAGCTTATCTACTACTCCTATATCTAACAGAGAAAAAAATCTCCAGGTCGTGTCTATCGTCTCTTCCCCTCCCAATCTTCCCTCAAATCTTTCCCCATGCCAGTGGTTAGAGCCGGAGGAGCTCCATCACGACCTTGCTGTTCTCCGAGCCCTGCTCGCGCCGGTGGACTAGCACGCAGGTGGTGAGAGTGGGGAAGCTCCCTCACGTTGTGGCTCTGCTCTGGGTCATCCTCGCACCGGCGGCCTCGGACGAATCAGAGACGGCCATCTCGGCGCAGCCGGGTTCCAGCGGGATGGATCACTGGCCTGCCCCCGCCTCCTCGCTCCTGCCATCAACGCCGACAAGAGCTGGAGTTGCCTGATGCCCTGATGCAATCATTCCCGCCACGGCCCTGCAAGCCATCACCGCGCAACTGATTCCTGCTCGCGCAGGCGGCCTCCGATGCACCTGAATCGGCCATCCCCAGGCAGCGGATTGAGTACGTGCGCCCGACCCTCCTCTGCTTCGGGCCCTACCTGTGCCGCCCGCCCTTGCCTTCACGCAACTGTGCCTAAGGACATGATTCGCAGTTTTAGCTGCAGGTGGCTTACCCTGATGGATACCAATCCATTAGGAACTTCTCCACCGCCAGCCACATCATCCTTTGAAGTCGTCCGGATGACACTGGTGAGTCCCACCTTACCTTTTTTGTTTAGATTTGGGTTCCACGCCGTGATTTACATGTCAGCATATTATGGGAAACGAGCATGACGTGCTAATTGGTCTCTTCCTTCGTTATATTGTTTTAGTTTTATTCATACAAGTGAATATCCAATCTCAGCAGACCCAATTCAACTTCAATGACCAGGTACGCCACAGCTGGCCTCGCTACTAAACTCGGCCTTTTGCTTTTTATTTTCCAGTTGTTGTTCAACCTTTGCAAATGATGAGAGGAAGACAAGGAGAATGATGCAATATTGTAAGTCACATCCCTATTTTTCATTTATTGACCTATAAGCATGACTCCATTTTTCTTGGTCTATTGCATGATATGTTCGCAGGTGATTCAGATTTACTCAATGTTTTTTCATCAGTATCTAATTATAGTTTAGGGTAGAATATGTATTAATCCTGTTTTTTCTTATGGAAATGGCAGGAGCATTGCCAATGCACCGACTTATTGGACGTGGACTGTCATATTCCCATCCGCATATCAAATATATTTCTTTATAGCAGCGCCATGGATTCCCTATCATGTTTAGCTTCACTCCAAGGCAAGCTACACCCCCACCTCTCTCTCATGGATTTTTTTACAGAACACTATCAATGAAATTGAACCTCATGTCTCAGATTTTGTTTCAATGAGACTGAACCTCATGTCTTTTGGATTTGTCGTTGACTTTTCCATTTATTCGAGGCCCAATCAAGAAAGTTCATGTAATTTTCTGGCTCAATTTCTTTGCCCACCTCCTGGGACACTTTTATATTGACAACTATATAGTTGGTGCATTTCAGATCTGAACATATGTTTGGTACAAGGTAATTATGCCAGTAGCATTTTTCGGGGATTAGTACACTTGAATTCTTAGAAGACACTCTTTTCGACCCATAGCAACAAGATTTTGGTCTTCAACTCTTTCGCAGGAAGAGTGCTATTGATAATACAAAGGTATACATGAAACAATAGACTACTGAAGAGTTGATCAGCTCAACTCCGTTGAAATATCTTAAGAGGATGAGATAAATACCTTCGCAAAAAAGCATAATGTACGCAATACCATCTGAAAGGAAAATTTACTATCTCCAAGACTTCAACCACCTTATATGGAATGCCTCTGCCTATTGTTGACTCTCATTTGTGTGCCATATAGTACATTTATGTACTTGAGATAAGATGTAACATTTTGAAGTTATGTTGTTTATATCACGTTACGTTATCTGTGATGTTGGGTTGTTCCCATTTAATACAATTTTTCATTAATTGTCCATATTTCTATGGAAAACAACATCATTTAGAAATGATGCAAGAGCATATTTATCTTTATACTATTAATCATGAGTGCTTGGACACAAGTTGTATTGTTTTTCTTATTCATGTGGACTTCTAATCTATAGTTTTTCAACTAATGTTTCACGCATTTATCTCATGATTTTAGCATGTGTTCCGCGGCAACGCGCGGGGTATCTAGTTTTGTAGAGGGAAAGAACTAAAGATTCAACATACGGGAAATTGCTTGGGGCAGCTCATACCGGCAAGCTGGACTGGACTATTTCTTCATTAATTAGCACCAGATCCCAATATGAGGAGACAAGGCAAGATCGATCTAAATCTGAAGATATTTGCGGCAGATTGATTCCGCTGCGGCTTGAAGACTAGCAGGTCGGCGGTATATGCTCTCTAGCTTGCCGGTGTTAGTACTTAGCTGGCCGCCGTCCGGATGTGGGCGTGTTGCTCGGCCGTCCGCCGCGGTCCTCCTTGCCGGTTGCATCGTTCTGTGTGAGAGTAGGGGATGGATGGATATGGGCTCGGTTTTGTCCCTAATTTCTACACGGAGGAGCAACGTGAGCGATCGAAAGAAAGCGAGCGAATAGTTGCTGAATCGCACGTCGTTCACGCCAGGGGAGTTTTCCAAGAGGTCTGACTTCTTTTTTCTTTTCCTGTGAAACATGAAGGAAAGGAAGAAATCCTATACATAAATAAGATTCTATTCCTTTGAACCAAAGGTCATCAAAGGATTTTTTTTCTACAAAAATTCCATCCTTTAAAATTTCCTTATAGAAATCCTATGAACCAAAGGAGATCGATGATTTATTGAAATCAAACAGGCCCCAAGCAAGCGCGCAAAGGCACAGGTGACAGGACCCTTGCTTCGACGAGTGCGTGCGTACAGCCGTCAAAGCCCTCTGCCCCCGTCAAACAGAAACAGGGGTGCGCTCGCCCACCTAATCCTAAATCCAAACAAATCCGGCTCCTCTCAAATCCCCGGTTCTCCATCCGTCCATCCTCCCCTCCCCCCTCCTCTCCTCTCCCCCGTCTTATTTACCGAGCGATCCCCGCAGCGAGCTAAACCCTAGATCCTCCGCCCAACCGCTAAAACCCTAGCAGGCCAAGGTACGGCTCCTCCCCGCCCCCTCTCGCGCTCGCCTCCCATGCTGTACGGATCGAACCAGCTCGTTTCTCGAACCCTAGTGGCGGACTAATCTGTTCTTCGTTGGATTGCTCTTGTGTTGCTGCCTTCGGTTGCAGCTCCTGCGTCTGGGGGAAGGATGGCCGAGCCCTCCAGGGTGATCCACATCCGGAACGTCGGGCATGAGATCTCCGAGGTGAGTGAATCCTGGCCCCCCTTTTCCCGAGCTGCTCGGCGGAATTCCTCGCCCGGATGGCTCTGTTGTCCGGTTCAAAGTTTGATCTTTTCGGTCTTCTCGTTGCGTGCAGACCGACCTGCTCCAGGTGGTGCAGCCGTTTGGAGCGGTCGCCAAGCTCGTCATGCTGCGCACCAAGAACCAGGTGCCCTGTCGGTCTCATCCTAGGTGGGTGCGCGCTTGCAGTTTTGTGTGATTCTAATGTGGCGTTTGTGCCGCTGCTACTGCAGGCCCTTGTCCAGATGGAGGACCTGTCTGCTTCAATTAGCGCCATCCAATACTACACTACGATTCAACCTAGCGTGAGGTAATCTTCTTCTTGGACCTGATGTGGGTGCGTCCTAAGATTTTCCTCTTTGTGCTTCACTGTCAGCCGTTTTTCTGTCTTTAGAGTTACTTTTTGAGTTATGTTTCTGTGTGTTGCTTTTATTATCCACAATAGCGGAGAGTTATGTCATTGTCATACTTAATGTTGTTATGCTTCCATTAATTTTTTACTTAACGTTGCTATGCTTCCATTATAATTTACAAAATCAGATAGTGATGTCAGTTTTCATGCCATATCAGGGGAAGAAACGTATACTTGCAGTACTCATCTCACCAGGAACTGACTACTGATCAGAGCTCTCATGGACGGAATCCTGATCAGGTACATAATTATCCAGTTGCACTTTGGGTTCTATACTCTATTAGCATGATTGCTCTTCTATAGGTAATCAGCAGTTTTGTGCATTTCTGTAATCTATGATCTCTGCATGTAAACATATTGGCCTGTTTTCATTCCTTCTATTTAGAGTGTGGGTTGCTCTTCTCTAATATAACATTGTGGTTTCTTGCTTCACGGTATATACCAACCTAAATGACCAAGAGTTCAAAAATGAGCAGCTGGCTTTTCAAAAATATTATATGCACAATGTAATGAGGTACTGATGCAAGAAAAAAAATCATCATTTTCTTAGAAAAGATCATCACACATTAGAAAGTTAGGTGTCCCTTATTCAGAACTTTGAAGCTTATAAGCTCTTACCAAACTGCATATGATGGTTTAGTTGCATACTTGCATCCATTTATCAGTTAGTAGTGTATCTTTTGGGCCTTGAATTGTTCGTTGTGATATACATTCTTGGACATAATGTGTATGTCTTCCCATGAAGTAGGTGCTAGCTTGCTCAAATCTATTTTTATTGTTCGGGCCTTTCATAGTGTGCTGCTAAAAAAATTCTTTTATCGTGCCAGCAACCATGTAATATTACTGTTACTGATTAATTAAGAAATTAAAAGAAAAGTCAAATAAGTCATTAAATATAAAATGTTCTAACTTTTCATACTGTTGTTATTTTCACCTATTTTTTCATCATTTGCTGTAGCTTACTGATTTAGTTTACATGCTCTCTCTACTCTCTTCTATTCCAACTAGATACCTATTCTTCTCTATTCATTCTTCTCTCTCTCTCCTCTATTCTTTCTCGGTACTCGTCTGCTGCTGGGCCTCAGGATGAACCCAACCGAATTCTCTTAGTTACCGTTCATCATATGCTCTATCCTATGACCGTCGAGGTGCTTCATCAAGTGTTTTCTCCTTATGGATTTGTGGAGAAGATTGTCACATTTCAAAAGACTGCTGGTCAGATTCTTCCCGTCTCTAATTCTCACTCTTCTTGTATTGCATGCATGCTTATTTTCTTCTTAGTATCACGCAATTGACGATGTGTTTTTCATGTTGCTTTCAACTGCATATATTTTTTAAAAATCTAGCCATTTCCTAGCACAGTAGAACCTATCCTTTTCCACTAGAATTATCAATAAGTTGCCACATGTTGAATAGAAGGACTCGTATTTGCTATTACAGTACTCATTTTTGGTGATGTAGGTTTTCAAGCCCTTATACAGTTTCAGTCACGCCAGAGTGCAATACAAGCAGCTGGTGCTTTGCATGTAAGTCTCCTGTTGCATATACAACTTTCAGAACTTAATGTCCAGATGCTTTTGCTATGAATCTCTTGACATCCACCAAAATAAATAATTTCAGGGACGGAACATTTATGATGGTTGCTGCCAGCTAGATATTCAGTACTCAAAGTATGTCTTCAAGCAGTTCCCCTGTTTTTCTTTGTAACATTTAATTCCTGAGCCTGATCTTATTTTCTTGAATTCCCAGTCTCAGCGAGTTGCAAGTTCACTACAACAATGATAGATCTAGGTAATATGACTTATTTTTTATAAGTTTGGTTTGGTTTATTTTTTATTAGTTTGGTTGAGCAGCTAGTAGAAGTTGCTTCCATCCATAATAGATTCAAGCACATTATGGTTTCTCAAGTGAATATTGTATGTAATTATACATTTATTTTATTCCTTGTTATATATAGATTCTGAAAGCCGCTTATTTCTGTTGTTCTTCCTCAGAGATTTCACAAATCCATCTTTGCCCACAGAGCAACGCCCAAGATCCTCTCAGGTAGTTATTTACTCCTTCGTGTCTTCTATTATTGTTTCTACTATCTAATGTTTGTTGCATTTTTGTTTGGATCATTTGAGTGCGTAAGCTAAGTATTAAGCCTCTGTTTTGTCTATTACTTTGAACAGCTTGGTTATAATGATCCTAGCCTTTTTGGTTTCCAACAGCCTGGAGGTAAGACATTGCAATTTTCCTTCACATTTTTCATTATTCACTCTGGTCATCTTATTAAAAGTATATTAACTTCTTTCCTTCAATCTTCTTTCCGGGCTACAGCTGCATATGGACAGGTTTGTATTTTTTCAAGTCGTCCCAATTCTGCACTGTGTTAGTTTTTACTGCTTCATTCTGTGCTTTGCTAAACGATATCATTATCTCACATAAAGCATCTGCTTTTGCTGCTACGATGTTTTTATATCTGATGGGGCAGGCTGCAGTGATTGCTGCTGCATTTGGCGGAACATTGCCTCCTGGAGTGACTGGTACCAATGATCGCTGCACACTTATAGTTAGCAACTTGAACAGTGATGTAAGTAAGACATAACTTGCCATGCACTCTCCAAGTTGTTCAAATCATAATTATCTCGTTTATCTTACCTTTATCTGCAGAAAGTCGATGCGGATAAGCTCTTCAATCTATTTTCTATTTATGGAAATATAGTGAGAATCAAGGTACTCCGCAACAAGCCAGACCATGCCCTTGTCCAGATGGCTGATGGGCTTCAGGCTGAGCTTGCTATACACTATTTAAAGGTACTTTGTGGTCACTCGACTCCTACCTTAGTTCATTCATTCGTCCTACCTCATTATGTGTTTGTGGTATATATCACCCTTGATACCATTGGAATTTATTTCCTACTACAGGGAGCAATGTTACTTGGGCAGAAACTGGAAGTGAACTTCTCTAAGTACCCGAGCATTACCCCTGCTCCTGATGCACATGACTACTCAACCTCCAATCTTAACCGGTTCAACAGTAATGTGGCTAAGAACTACCGCCATTGCTGTGCTCCAACCAAGATCATCCACATCTCAGCGCTTTCACCAGAGATATCCGAGGACACGATCCTTGAACACCTAGGTGAGCATGGCACCATCGTCAAGTCAAAGCTGTTTGAGGCGAGTGGCAAGACGCAGGCTCTTGTGCAGTTTGAGAGCGAGGAAGAGGCGACCGAAGCGCTGGTCTGTAAGCATGCGAGCAAGCTGGAGGGATCCACCATTAGGATTTCTTTCTCCCAGATGCAGAACATATAGCAGTTCTTCCTGGAAAAAGTGTGATGGCCCCTCTTTCTTTCTAAACTTTTCAAGTTTGTTATGTGGACCTGTCTTTGTTTGCCCCATGACCAAGGATTGTTGCCTGTATCTTGTGTGATGGTTGTAAACTGCTGCCAGCTCATCTGTATCGTTTTAGCCTGCTATGGTTTGCTTCCGAGTTACCTGTTCATTTGCAATCGTGGATTCTTTTGCAATTTTATGAGTCGTTGCTTCTCTTCCTAGTAATGACTTCTTTTTAATAATAAATGTACTAGTGATCTAAATGCTCTTATATTAGTTTATGGAGGGAGTAGTAATGTATTGCTGAGACAATAAATATTTAAACCATATTCCCTTCAAGCCATAAATTAGACCAGCCAAATGTGAATTATAATTTATGATCAAAGTTTGATTTTGAAAAGTGTTGTGCGCCTTATGTAGGGAGTATAACCTTGAAATCCATCTGAGGATCACTCCCAGCGAGGATGACAGGTTGCCTGTTTGCCCTTTTTCTGTTCCATGTCGTTTCCATTTACGATGACTGCTTGACGAACTTGGTCGAAGGAAGAAGAAGATGAAGACGAGACAACAATTTCAATTGACCTAAATGGACCTGTCACTGGTGAGATTTTTATAATTAGCAGTAATATTTAGAAAAAAAATAAACACGCAGTACTCTGGGAACAAATTATTGCTGATCCTAAAAGGTTCTCTCGTTGCTAAATGCAATGTTGTAGATTCACGGAATCTTGTGGCGCTACAATGGGGTGGGGCATTGCTACCGGCGGCACGACAAGTCGAGTACGGCAGTGCTACTCGCCGGCGAGAAGCTATGGTGCGTGACCCATGGACATGAGCGATGATTGAGGAGGAATCGAGTGGCTCTACCTCTAATACATCCTAGTTGAGCAAATCGGACAGCTAACTAGGCGGCTTAAAACTGAAAAAACGAGCCACCTGATTTGTAGGAGCTGCCAAAATACTATAGACTTTAGGACTTCGGCTAGGTGCCGGTTAAGAGTAAACCGTTATTTTACTTCTCTAACCGGTTTTAGGGGATCGGTGAAAGATGCTCTAACTATGTTCAAACTTCGTGCCTCTCGTGCAAATCTTCTACGACACTCACGCCATTTTTGGACGATCGAATCAAGTAAACTTACTAGGCCAGGAAATTGAAATCAACATTTCTTTCCATGTAATTGTTAATATAAGCAGTCTTGAAACCAACCATATCACATGATATAATACAAACACAGCACATGGAGAAGGAAAACTCAAAACGGTACCCAGGCTCATCTGCTCCCTCTCAGCAAAAAATTCAAAAAAAATACTAGAAAAATTCAAAAAATTCCAAACTTTTTTGTGGTGGTAGATAATTTGACGCGTGAGGTGCGCCCCAAAATTCAACTCATTTGGACATCTGAGCAGCTCTCGGCAAAAAAGACAAATCGGGTCAAAACAGTACGTGAGCAGTATACATTTTTACAGACCCTGATTTTGTCTTTTTTGTCAAGAGCTGCTCAGATGCTCAAATGAGCTGATTTTTGGAGCGCACCTCACGCGTCAAATTATCTACCACCACAAAAAAAATTGGAATTTTTTGAATTTTTCTAGTATTTTTTTTGAATTTTTTACTAAACGTGGGTGCAGATGAGCCCGGGTGCAGATTAGCCGCACCCGAGAAGCTCTCACAAATTATGATTCAATTTTGTTAAATAAAACTTGATATCACTTATAAAGAACTCCACACTCCAAAATACTAGCAGGTTAAATAATTATATCGCCGGTAAAGAACTCCATACGAAAACTGGATCAGGAAAACACGCCAAAAGGAGGAAGCAGCGCTGATGCTCTTTTACTGCTCCCTCCGATCCATAATAAATGTCGTGATTTTAGTTCACCATGACACTTATTATGGAC